>NW_026779148.1:10000-148735 GCF_030144855.1 Hypanus sabinus | reverse complement strand
CACAAGAGAGGGAGGGACGCGCTGATTTAAAATGGGCGAATCCTTGGTTGATGTGGCCGCCAGGGATGGAGTGGGACTCGTGAGTTACAATGGCCACTGTGACACACAGAATATATGGCGAAGGAATATTCGGTGCCCATGGATACAATCCCGGGATCGAGTGTGTTATTGATTGTAATAACAGCATTTTAATTTGTGTTTTATATTGTCTTGGGCGTTGTACATATGTTTTAAGTCCAATAATTTTGTCGTTGAATAATCTAATGTATATATCTGAGATATTCACACATACACATATACATGTGGGTTTTGGGGAGGAGGGGTGAGGGGTTTGGGAGGAAGAGGAGTGACGGGACGAGGAGTGGACTGATGAGACGCTGATCGTGGCGAAGTCACTGACTGAAAAGGGGACGGAAAGGGAAGGGGCAGAAGTTCCTGTCACAAACTGGTGGCCGACATGGAGAAGATAGAGACGGGGTGAGGAGGAGTGAAACGACAGGAAGGGAGCGGGACTGATGGGACGGGGAGGGAGAGGATGTAATGGGACGGGAGGGAGTGGTCTGATTGGACAGTGTGGGTGAGTGACGTTTTCAATAGTGGAGGATCAATGGGTGGTGACCATTTCCTTCACAAATAAGACGAACTGCAAGAAAGGGGGCGTGTTCGGAGACAAGGGGGCGCGGGGGAGTGGTCTGATTGGACAGGGTGGGGAGTGACGTTTTCAATAGTGGAGGATCAATGGGTGGTGAAGGGAGGGGGTGTGTCCGGAGACAAGGGGGAGCGGGGGGGGGGGGGGTCGGGGACGCGGCCAGGGCTGATGAGACGGAGAGTTGAGTGTCCCAACCGAGGGAGTGGGGAGCGACTCACTCAACGACGGAGGGAAGGGAGTGGATGAGGGAGCAGAATTTCCCATCAGAAAATGTTCACCACTCAGGATGTGGTGGATGACGGGAGAAAGGGCAAGGGGCCAGAGAGGGTAAAGGGTGTCAGGAGTGACGGGGTGAGTAGGGCAGTGTCTCACTGGGTAACAGAGAGAGAGAAAGAGGGCGATGAGGAGAGGTGAAGACTGGCATCGCAAAATGGCAGCCCCAACCTGCGTACGATGCAGAGCATCGAGATGGCGGGGGGAGGAGAGCGAGGGGAGGGAGGGAAGGGGTTTGCGAGTGATGTGATGGGAAGGAGGGTGACAAGATGGTGAATGTGAGGGAGTGGGAAGGAGGGTCTGACACTGTCACACAATGGCTGTCGGCAGAAGGTTAAATGGAGAGTCAGGAGATCGGGCACCGAGGGGAAGGAGAGGAGGGATGAGGAGTTGAGATTGAATAAACAGGGAGGGAAGTGAGTGGAAGGTGAGGAAAAGGGTTTGCCCCATTCTATGATGCGGGGAGAGCGGTTGTCAATGGTAACCATCACAAAATGGCCGCCAGCCAGGGTGGGATGGGCGGTGATAGAGGGGAGAGAGAGCGGAGTGTTTCAGGGGAGACGGGAGCCGAGGGTGGGAAAGGGCGGCTCGTATCAGGGGAGCAAGAACTGGGGGGTTCCCACGGGGGAGGAATGTGACTCCGGGAAGAGGCCAGCACCGTTACCCTCCTCTCCCCTCCTCAGTTTTGAAAGTCCTGCTTTGACTTTTCTTTCGGGCTGAGCCTCAGATCGCTCGGCCCGAATCGTTCAGTCTGTCCGGTGGAGTAGGGGGACGTGTCGTCACTGGAGCCCATCAAAGGCAGGAGTGGGCGCCGGCTTGACGGAGAAAATGGAGGCGGGGACTGGCGGTGCGGGATGGTTGGCGTGGATCACCACCATTTTCTGCAGGGTGGGGGAGAGGGAGGGGTCAGATTGAGGATGGGAGGGGAGAAAGAAGGTGAGGAGAGATGAGACCCACTCCCTCAGCCTCTCTCAGTCCCCTCTGTCCCCTCTTCTCTCTCCATCTCTTCCCCAACTCTCTCTCCCCACCTATCCTCCTCTCTCTACCGCTCTCCCCACCCTATCCTCCTCTCTCCTCCCCTCTCCCCACCCTATCCTCTCTCCAGCCCCTCCACCCTATCCTCCTCTCTCCACCCTATCCTCCTCTCCCCACCCTATCCTCCTCTCCCCACCCCATCCTCTCTCCACCCTATCCTCCTCCCCTCTTCCCACCCTATCCTCCTCTCTCCACCCCTCTCCCCACCCTATCCTCTCTCCTCCCCTCTTCCCACCCTATCCTCCTCTCTCCACCCCTCTCCCCACCCTATACTCCTCTCTCCACCCCTCTTCCCACCCTATCCTCCTCTCCAGCCCCTCCACCCTATCCTCCTCTCTCCACCCTATCCTCCTCTCCCCACCCTATCCTCCTCTCCCCACCCCATCCTCTCTCCACCCTATCCTCCTCCCCTCTTCCCACCCTATCCTCCTCTCTCCACCCCTCTCCCCACCCTATCCTCTCTCCTCCCCTCTTCCCACCCTATCCTCCTCTCTCCACCCCTCTCCCCACCCTATACTCCTCTCTCCACCCCTCTTCCCACCCTATCCTCCTCTCCCCACCCTACCCTCCTCTCTCCACCCCTATTCCCACCCTATCCTCCTCTCTCCACCCCCTCCCCACCCTATCCTCCACTCCCCACCCTACCCTCCTCTCTCCACCCCTCTTCCCACCCTATCCTCCGCTCCCCACCCTACCCTCCTCTCTCCACCCCTATTTCCACCCTATCCTCCTCTCTCCACCCCTCTTCCCACGCTATCCTCCTCTCCCCACCCTACCCTCCTCTCTCCACCCCTGTTCCCACCTTATCCTCCTCTCTCCACCCCCTCCCCACCCTATCCTCCTCTCCCCACCCCTCTTCCCACTCTCCTCCTCTCTCCACCCCTCTCCCCACCATATCCTCTCTCCACCCCTCTCCCCACACTATCCTCTCCACCCCTCCCCACCCTATCCTCCTCTCTCCTCCCCTCTCTCCACCCTATCCTCTCTCCACCCCTCTACCCATGCTATCCTCCTCTCTCCACCCCTCTCCCCACACTATCCTCTCCACCCCCTCCCCACCCTCTCCTCCTCTCTCCACCCCTCTCCGCACCCTTCCACCCTATCCTCTATCCACTCTATCCTCCTCTCTCCACCCCCTCCCCACCCTATCCTCCTCTCTCCTCCCCCTCCACACTATCCTCCTCTCTCCACCCCTCTCTCCACCCTATCCTCCTTTCTCCACCCCTCTCCGCACCCTATCTCCACCCCCTCCCACCCTATCCTTAATCCACCCTATCCTCCTCTCTCCACCCCTCTTCCCACCCTATCCTCCTCTCTCCACCTCTCTCCCCACCCTATCCTCTCCACCCCTCTTCCCACCCTATCCTCCTCTCCCCACCCTACCCTCCACCCCTCTCCCCACCCTATCCTCCTCTCTCCACCCCTCTCCCCACCCTATCCTCCACCTCTCTCCCCCTATCCTCCTCTCTCCACCCCTCCCCACCCTATCCTCGATCCACTCTATCCTCCTCTCTCCACCCCCTCCCCACCCTATCCTCCTCTCCTCCTCCCCTCTCCACACTATCCTCTCTCCACCCCTCTCCTCACTCTATCCTCCTCTCTCCACCTCTCTCCGCACCCTATCTCCACCCCCTCCCACCCTATCCTCAATCCACCCTATCCTCCTCTCTCCACCCCTCTCTCCACCCTATCCTCCTTTCTCCACCCCTCTCCGCACCCTATCTCCACCCCCTCCCACCCTATCCTTAATCCACCCTATCCTCCTCTCTCCACCCCACTTCCCACCCTATCCTCCTCTCTCCACCTCTCTCCCCACCCTATCCTCTCCACCCCTCTTCGCACCCTATCCTCCTCTCCCCACCCTACCCTCCACCCCTCTCCCCACCCTATCCTCCGCTCTCCACCCCCTCCCCACCCTATCCTCTCTCCACCCCTCTCCGCACCCTCTTATTCCTTTTCTGCCTCCATCTCTCTCTACCCCTCCCGCTCTCTTGCTCCCTCCACACGGTGTTCACCTCCCCCACCTCTTGTACCCATGCCCCATCCCTCGCCGCCCACACACACAACCCCCGTGCACAGGAAGATCCCACTCACCACCGGAGGCTGTGTGGCGCAGCACTCGAGGTCCCTCCAGTTGGCGATGGCCGTGAGGACGGACATCACCAGCGAGACCAGGCAGTTGACCAGCAAGATCACCGAGATCCCGCTGACAAACCTCTGCGAGATTCGGGGTTTGCCGGAGGGAGCATGGGAGGGGGGAGAGAGCCAGACGGAAAGAGAGGAGTGGAGAGGGGGAGAGAGAGAGAGAAAAATGGGGTGAGAGGTGAGAGACAGGGAGGAAGCGGCATGGGTGGAGATGGCCGGGGAAGAGAGAGGGGAGAGTGAGAGTGGGTATTGAGGTAGGCGGAGGTGGGGAGACCCAGACCAGGAGTAAGAGAAGGGGGGCAATGGGTGAGGAAAAGAGGGGGTGGGTGGGAGAGAGATGGGGGTAGGGAAGGGGGATAAAGTAGAGAGGTGGCAGTTGATAGAGGGAGAGACATGAGAGTCAAATGGGGAGAGAGATGAGAGAGGTCGGACAGGGAGGGGAGAGAAAGATGGAAAACAGAGGGGGGGCAGAGACACAGAGGGTGAGACATGGACAGGGTGAGAGACGGAGAGGGGTGAAAGAGGCAGAACTTTAGCCTTCGATTGAAGGAACGCGCCATGTTTTGGTTGTTAACCATATAACCATTACAGCACGGAAACAGGCCATCTCGGCCCTTCTAGTCCATGCCGAACGCTTACTCTCACCTCCTCCCACCGACCCGCACTCAGCCCACAACCCTCCATTCCTTTCCTGTCCATATACCTATCCAATTTTACTTTAAGTGACAATACCGAACCCGCCTTTACCACTTCTACTGGAAGCTCGTTCCACACAGCTACCACTCTCTGAGTAAAGAAATTCCCCCTCGTGTTACGCTTAAACTTTTGCTCCCAACTCTCAACTCATGTCCTCTTGTTTGAATCTCCCCTGCTCTCAATGGAAAAAGCCTATCCATGTCAACTCTATCTATCCCCCTCATAATTTTAAATACCTCAACCTTCTACGCTCCAAAGAATAAAGACCTAACTTGTTCAACCTTTCCCTGTCACTTAGGTGCTGAAACCCAGGTAACATTCGAGTAAATCTCCTCTGTACTCTTTCTATTTTATTGACATCTTTCCTATAATTCGGTGACTGTACACAATACTCCAAATTCGGCCTCACCAATGTCTTGTACAATTTTAACATTCCATCCCAAATCCTGTACTCAATGCTCTGATTTATAAAGGCCAGTATACCAAAAGCTTTCTTCACCACCCTGTCCACATGAGATTCAACCTTCAGGGAACTATGCACCATTATTCCTAGATTCCTAGATTTTCCTAGATTTCTGGTTCCCTGGAAGTGGGGTCACAGGCAGACGGGGCGGTGAAGGCGGCGTTTGGCATGCCCGCCATCGCCGGACAGGGCACCGCGTACCGGAGGCGGGAGCTCACGAGGATTTACGAGGGTGTTACCGGGACTCGAGGGGCTGAGTTACAGAGAGAGGTCGGGCAGGTGGGGACTTCATTCCCTGGAGCGTAGGGGGGCCTTACAGAGGGGTGTAGAACCACGAGGAGGCACAGATAGGGAGAATGTGCACAGACTGTTCCCCAGGGTCGGGGAATCTTGAACCAGAGGGCACTGGTTTAAGACTTTTAATAGGGACCCGAGGGGAAACTTTTCACACAGAGGGTGGTCCGTCTGTGGAAGGAGCTGCCAGCGGAAGTGGTCGAGGCAGCTACATTAACGACACTCGGACATGGACACGGACAGGAAAGGTTTAGAGGGATACGGGTGGTCTGTCTGTGGAAGGAGCTTCCGGAGGAAGTGGTCGGGGCAGGTACATTAACGACACTCGGACAGGGACACGGATAGGAAAGGTTTAGAGGGATACGGGTGGTCCGTCTGTGGAAGGAGCTGCCTGAGGAAGTGGTCGAGGCAGGTACATTAACGACACGCGGACAGGGACACGGATAGGAAAGGTTCAGAGGGATACGGGTGGTCCGTCTGTGGAAGGAGCTGCCGGAGGAAGTGGTCGAGGCAGGTACATTAACGACACTCGGACAGGGACACGGATAGGAAAGGTTTAGAGGGATACGGGTGGTCCGTCTGTGGAAGGAGCTGCCGGAGGAAGTGGTCGGGGCAGGTACATTAACGACACGCGGACAGGGACACGAATAGGAAAGGTTCAGAGGGATACGGGTGGTCCGTCTGTGGAAGGAGCTGCCGGAGGAAGTGGTCGGGGCAGATACATTAACGACACTCGGACAGGGACACGGATAGGAAAGGTTTAGAGGGATACGGGTGGTCCGTCTGTGGAAGGAGCTGCCGGAGGAAGTGGTCGAGGGAGGGAGGACGGAGGAGAGGAGAAAGGAGTCGCTGCAACAGAGGGGAGAGAGGGTTCGGAGGGGCCTGACGAGGGGAGAGGGAGCGATACGGCGAGGGGATCAAGGTAGCGCCGCGGGAGAGCGGGAAGGCCGTGTGTGGGGGGTGGGGGTGTGTGGTTGAGGGCTGGCTCGCTGGCGTGCGTGTGTGTGTGTGTGTGTGTGTGTGCACGTGTGTGTGTGTGTGTGTGTGTGTGTGTGTGTGTGTGTGTGTGTGTGCGTGTGTGTGTGTGTTTGTGTGTGTGTGTGTGTGTCTGTGTGTGTGTGTCTGTGTATGTGTGTGTGTGTGCGTGTGTGTGTGTGCGTGTGTGTGAGTGTGTGTGTTTGTGTGTGTGTGTGTGTGTCTGTGAGTGTGTGTGTGTCTGTGTATGTGTGTGTGTGTATGTGAGTGTGTGTGTGTGTGTGTGTGTGTCTGTGTATGTGTGTGTGTGTGTGTATGTGAGTGTGTGTATGTGAGTGTGTGTGTGTGTGTGTTGGGGGGCGGGCGGAACACTCACCATCCGGCATCCGGTGTAGCAGTACCCGATGCAGGGGAAGATGCGGACGTTCAGCGAGTACAGGATGACGGCGGGAGTGCAGGCGAGGGCTAGATCACATTCGCAACCAGGCAGGCGATGGTCTGCCGTAGAGAGAGAGAGAGAAATAGAGAGAGTGAGTGTGGGCGGACAGAGCGAGGGACAAATTGATAAGAGGCAGAGGAGGGGGGAGCAGGAGAGAGAGAGATAAGTTTGAAAGGGGCAGTGGAAGTGAAGGGGGGGGGGGGAGACCAGCTGAACAGGGAAAGCAGCGAGAGGGGGGAGAGAGGGAATGTGTGTGTGGAAACGGTGCGGGACGAGGGACAGAGAGAGAGAGAGAGTGGGAGAGAGAAATTGGAAGGGAGGAGGGGGGTGGGGAGAAAGACCTGTTTACTATGGTGAGGGAGGTGGAGTTATCTGATGGACAATGAATGTTTTTCCCTGCGTCTTGTTTTGAATAGAACACTACAGCACAGTACAGGCCCTTCAGCCCTCCATGTTGTGCCGACCCATACAATCCTTAAAAAATAGTACTAAACCCACACTACCCCGTAACCCTCCATTTTGGACTGTGATTCCTGCCAACTGAGCTTGAATGAGTTTGAGAACTTCATTTTTACCTCTATATATGCATAATCTTGCTAACTCTTGGTTTACTATATTTGGTAGTTCCGATTAAAATAGTGATTTGTTAGCAGCAACGCCGGGCTCCAGCTGTATTCTGTTCGATTCACAGGGTTGCGTGTACGTGACAAAATGTAGAGGAGCGAGTGAGTGAGAGAGAGAGAGAGAGAGAGAGAGAGAAGGTGGAAACAGAACGGGAGGGAGAGAGGGGTGGAAAAAGAGAAGCTGGAGAGGCGGAAAGAGAGAGAGGTTGGAAAGGAAGAGGGGAGAGTGAGAGGGAGGGGAGCGAGGGAGGTGGAATGGGAGAAGGGGCAGACAGAGAGCTAGAGAGAGGAAGAAAGAAAATAGAGGAGAGAGAGAGCGAGGAGATGGACAGAGAGAGGGACACGGTAAGGAGAAGGGAGAGCGGGTTGGTAGTCCCAGAGATGGAAGGAAAGTGGAAAAGGGAAGGGGGAGAGGCACGGAGAGTGAAAATGGATGAGAGGCGGGGAGGATCAGAGGGAGAGGGAGAAAAGGAGAGCGTGAGAGGGCGAAGAGAGGAGTGGACAGTGTGAGAGGATGTAGAGAAGGGATGAAGAAATCGGGAGAGATGGAGAGCAGGGAAAAGGGAGGGGAAAGACAGAGAGAGAGTTAGAGAGAGGAAGAGGAGGAAGTGAAATTTGAGAGACACTTCGATGGAGGATAAAGAGAGGGAGAAGAGAGAGGGGAAGTGAGAGAGAGGGTAGGAGAAGGAGAGAGAAGGGGGAAGGAGAGAGAAGGGGAAGGAGAGAGAAGAGGGAAGGAGAGAAAGGGGGAAGGAGAGAGAGGTGGAAGGAGAGAGAAGGGGGAAGAGAGAGGGGGAGGGAAGGGGGAGGAGAGAGGGGGACGAGACAGGGAGGAGGAGGAGAGAGAGCGAAGGGGAGGGGTAAGAGTGAAGGAGGAGAAGGGAGAAGGAGAGAGGAGGAGAGGGGAGGAAAGAGAGGAAAGAGAGAGGGGAGAGAGAGAGAAGGGGAAGGAGAGAGGGAGAAAGAGAGAGGCAGGGGAGGAGAGAGAGGGCTGGAGGGAGAGTGGGAAGAAGAGAGAGAGAAGGCTGAAGGGGAGAGAGAGAATGGCGAAGTAGAGGAAGAGAGGGAGAGGGGAGAGAGGGAGGGGGGAAGGATACGGACGCAGGGAACTGCAAACTCACCGTGGATTTGTTTGGTGACTTGTGAACAGCCTTGATTAACATCCCGGCCACTGTGGACTGAATAAACCGCGTCAGGCGATCAATTCTGAGCAGGTGTAACTCCCTCCGCCCGCCCTCCTCACCGCCCCCTCTCCCCCTCCTTTCCCTCCGCCCTCCCTCTCCATCGCCCGTCCGTCGCCTCCCCCTCCGCCCCTCTCCCTCGTGGCCGCCTCCCTCCTCGCTGACCCGGCCCTGCCCGCACTCACAATGACGCCCGTCCACCAGGGAGTGCCGACCAGCATGGCGTAACCCAGCTGCCAGCGGGCGATGAACAGGATCAGCAGACCCAGCAGAGCGCTGGAGATCCCCGAGGCCATTTGCCCGAACTGCGGGGGAAACATAAAAACATAGAAAATAGGTGCAGGAGTAGGCCATTCGGCCCTTCGAGCCTGCACCGCCATTCAGTACGATCATGGCTGATCATCCAACTCAGAACCCCGTACCTGCTTTCTCTCCATACCCCCTGATCCCTTTAGCCACAAGGGCCATATCTAACTCCCTCTTAAATATAGCCAATGAACCGGTCTCAGCTGTTTCCTGTGGCAGAGAATTCCACAGATTCACCACTCTCTGTGTGAAGAAGTTTTTCCTCATCTCGGTCCTAAAAGGCTTCCCCTTTATCCTTGAACTGTGACTCCTCGTTCTGGACTCCCCCAACATCGGAAACAATCTTCCTGCATCTAGCCTGTCCGATCCCTTCAGAATTTTATACGTTTCAATAAGATCCTCCC
Organism: Hypanus sabinus; assembly: GCF_030144855.1. Lineage (NCBI taxonomy): Eukaryota > Metazoa > Chordata > Chondrichthyes > Myliobatiformes > Dasyatidae > Hypanus > Hypanus sabinus. The sequence goes on along the minus strand of NW_026779148.1, from coordinate 139,252 downwards.
TCAATCTTCTAAATTCCAGTGAGTATAAGCCTACTCGATCCAGTTTTTATTCATATGAAAGTCCTGCCATCCCAGGAATCAATCTGGGGAACCTTCTCTGTACTCCCTCTATGGCAAGAATGTCTTTCCTCAGATTAGGGGACCAAAACTGCACAGAATATTCTGGGTGCGGTCTCACCAAGGCCTTGTGCACCTGCAGTAGAACCTCCCTGCTCCTGTACTGAAAGAGAGGGGGGGTGAGAGGAAGGGGAGGGAGGGGAGGAGAGAGGAGTGGCGGGGGTTTGAAGGGGAGGGGGGAGATAGGAGGAGGGAGCTGGACGGGGAAGGGAGTGGCGGAAGGAGAAGCGGGCGGAGATGGGGGAGGGGGAGAGGAGTGTGAGGGACGGGGAAGGTGGTAGGGAGGTGTGGAGAGAGCGATGAAGCGGGAAAGAGGGGGGTGTGGGTGAAAGGGAGAAGGTGGAAGGGAGGGCAGGGAGGTGCAGGGATGGGGAATGTGTGGGGGCAGAGAGAGACAGGGAGTTAGAGGGGGCAGGGTGCGGGTGTGAGGGGGTGAGAGCGGGGCACGGATAGCAACAAAAAGTACAGGCAGTAAACAGGACGTTCAGCTACAAAGTAGTGCCGAATAAACTAAAATAGTTTTCAAATGGATAACACAACTTATGTCCACAAGTTGCCCATATTCATCCATTTTCCATGTATTCGGTACAGGGGGGCCTCGGCGTACGAGGGTGGGACACGCACCGTGAACGGTGGGGAGTGTCGAGGGGCCGGGGGACCTCGGGGTACGAGGGTAGGACACGGACCGTGAACGGTGGGGAGTGTCGAGGGACGGGGGGACCTCGGTGTACGAGGGTAGGACACGCACCGTGAACGGTGGGGAGTGTCGAGGGACAGGGGGACCTCGGCGTACGAGGGTAGGACACGCACCGTTAACGGCGGGGAGTGTCGAGGGATGGGGAGACCTCGGGGTACGAGGGTAGGACACGCACCGTGAACAGTGGGGCGTGAAGAGGGACGGGGGAGACCTCGGGGTACGAGGGTAGGACACGCACCGTGAACGGTGGGGAGTGTCGAGGGACAGGGGGACCTCGGCGTACGAGGGTGGGACACGCACCGTGAACGGTGGGGAGTGTCGAGGGATGGGGAGACCTCGGGGTACGAGGGTTGGACACGCACCGTGAACGGTGGAGAGTGTCGAGGGACAGGGGGAGCTTGGCGTCCGAGGGTAGGACACGCACCGTGAACGGTGGGGTGTGTAGAGGGACGGGGGGACCTCGGCGTACGAGGGTAGGACACGCACCGTGAACGGTGGGGAGTGTCGAGGGACGGGGGGACCTCGGCATACGAGGGTCGGACACACACCGTGAACGGTGGGGAGTGTCGAGGGACAGGGGGGCCTCGGCGTACGAGGGTAGGACACGCACCGTGAACGGTGGGGAGTGTCGAGGGACGGGGGACCTCGGCTTACGAGGAAGGACACAGTCCGTGAACGGTGGGAGTGTCGAGGGACAGGGGGGTCTCGGCTTACGAGGGTGGGACACGGACCGTGAACGGTGGGGAGTGTCGAGGGACGGGGGGACCTCGGCGTACGAGGGTAGGATACAGACAGTGATCGGTAGGGAGTGTCCCTTCCCTAGACGCACCCCCCAACTCCCGATATCGGCACGGCCCCGCGGCGGATCCCTCGGACACCCACCGCCACGTTTCTCAGTCTCCTCCTGGTCGCCTCCCTCTCGGCCTCGGCCGCCTCCTCCTCTTGGCCGGGGATCACGTAGGTCCCCGGCGGGAGCTGCGCGCTGGCGGAGGACGGCGGGAATCCAGGGATCTGGCACAGCGGCTCCGTCACCAGGAACGTTGTGTCCGCCTTCGCCGGGATCGGCATCATGGAGAGAGGCTGAGGGAGGGGGGAGGGGAGGAAGGGAGAAGAGGGTCTTTAACCGTGTACTGTCCGTTAAACCCTCCCTCAGTCCATCTTATACTCCCCTCCCCGTGTCATAGACAATAAAATTTAGCGCAATAACAGGCCATTCGGCCCACAATGTCGTACTGTCCAAGTTGAAACTCAAATCAAAAACGACACCAATCCCTTCACCTTCCTCATCTCCACGTGCCTCTGCAAACGTCTCTTAAAAGCCCCTAATGTATTTGCCTCTACCGGCAGATCAGGCATCCAGCACTCTCCGAGTAAAACAAAACTTACCCCTCACATCCCCCCCTCCCGTCACCTTCATTGCCTGCACTCTGGTTCTAGACATGTCAACCCTGGGATACAGATACCCCCCTGTCCACTCTATCTATGCCTCTCATAATCCTGTAAACTGCTCTCAGATCTCCCCTCGGCCTCTGGAGAAAACAACCCACGTTTATCCAGCCTCCCGTGAGGGCACATTGCCCTCTAAACCAGGCAGCGTCCTGGTGAATCTCTTCTGCCCCCTCTCCAAAGCCTCGACATCCTTCCCGTACTGGGACGGCCAGAATTGCCCACAATTCTCCAGATGTAGCCTGACCAGAGTTTGATAAAGTTGCAACATCACCCGCTGACCCTTGAACTCAAAGCCTCGACTAACAAAAGCGAGCGTCCCCTGGCTGCCTTATCGAACTACATGGCCGCTTTCATGGAGCTGTGAACTTGGATCGCAAGATCTCTCTGCTCAGCGACACTGTTAATGAACTTGTCATGAACAGTGTACTTTCCACTGCAGGAAACATCCTCTCCACATCCAGTCTATCTGTGTCCTCTCGTCCTAGACTCCCCCACTCCAGGAAACATCCTCTCCCCATCCACTCTATCTGTGTCCTCTGGTCCTAGACTCCCCCACTGTAGGAAACATCCTCTCCACATCCACTCTATCTGTGTCCTCTGGTCCTAGACTCCCCCACTACAGGAAACATCCTCTCCATATCCACTCTATCTGTGTCCACTGGTCCTAGACTCCACCACTACAGGAAACATCCTCTCCACATTCACTCTATCTGTGTCCTCTGGTCCTAGACTCCCCCACAATAGGAAACATCCTCTCCACATCCACTCTATCTGTGTCCTCTGGTCCTAGACTCCCCCACTATAGGAAACATCCTCTCCACATCCACACTATCTGTGTCCTCTGGTCCTAGACTCCCCCACTACAGGAAACATCCTCTCCACATCCACTCTATCTGTGTCCTCCGGTCCTAGACTCCCCTACTGTAGGAAACATCCTCTCCATATCCACTCTATCTATGTCCTCTGGTCCTGGACTCCCCCACTATGGGAGCGTCCATTATTAAGTACCCTCCAGCACCCAGGGCATGCCTTATTCTTACTGTTACTATCAGGTAGGAGATACAGAAGCCTGAAGGCACACACTCAGCGATTCAGCAACAGTTTCTTCCCCTCCGCCATTAGATTCCCAAATGGACATTGAGCCCTTGGACACTGCCTCACATTTTAAAAATATATATCGTATTTCTGTTTTTTTTTGCAGGATTTTAATCTATTCGTTATATGTGTACTGTAATTGAATTATTTATTTATTATTATTAATTTTTCTTCTATATTGAACTGCTGCTGCTAAGTTAACATTATACTGTAATTGAATTGATTATTATTACTATTATAATTATTAATTTTTAATTCTATATTGAACTGCTGCTGCTAAGTTAACATGCCGGTGATAATAAACCTGAATCTGATTCTGACAGAGGGAGCGTGTGGACACGGACGGCAGTCCCGGCCGTGGCCAGTAGAGGTCGCCGCTGCGCCGTGTATTTTACCGGACGGGGCGGGACGCCTGGAAATCGGTCTCTGCCTTTCATCCGTCTACCGAGGTGCAAGACCGGACAATTCTTCACGCTGTCGGCATCTGCCCTAATCCCTAATCTGCCCATCTCGCTTCAAGAAGGGGAGCAGAGGCAAGAAGTAGGGAGGTGGATCTGCGAAATGCTCTGCCGCAGACTGTGGAGCTAGCCAAATCCGTGGGTATATTTACAACGGGTGTTGACCACTTCCTGATCGGTCAGGGCATCAAAGGATGTGGCGAGAAGGCAGGGTCGTGGGGTTGAGTGGGATCCGGGGCTCGATGGGCTGAATGGTGATCGATGCTGATCCGTCGATCGATCACCAGTGAGTAGTTTGCAAGTTCCGAAGATATATCCCGGGCCCGGCACGCCGAAGCAGTGACAAAGATGGCATTTTAAGGGACTCCTGGATAGGTACATGGAGCTTAGAGAAACAGAGGCCGGTGGTAACCCCAGACAATCTATAAGGTAAGGACATATTCGGCTCAGCATTGTGGGCCGAATGGCCTGTATCGTGCCGCAGACTATCTGTGCTTCTGAGGCCCGGCAGGCGCGAGGCTGGGATTCTGGGTTACCCTGGGGGTCACCACCAAAGAACATCGGACAGCACAACACAGGAACAGGCCATTCGGCCTCCCAATATTGTGCCGTATCCACACGTAAGCTCCCTCCACACCGTACCATCATTCTCCGGATCAGTTACAGAGTGAAGCTCCCTCCACACCGTACCATCATTCTCCGGATCAGTTACAGAGTGAAGCTCCCTCCACACCGTACCGTCATTCTCCGGATCAGTTACAGAGTGAAGCTCCCTCCACACCGTACCATCATTCTCTGGATCAGTTACAGAGTGAAGCTCCCTCCACACCGTACCATCATTCTCCGGATCAGTTACAGAGTGAAGCTCCCTCCACACCGTACCATCATTCTCCGGATCAGTTACAGAGTGAAGCTCCCTCCACACCGTACCATCATTCTCCGGATCAGTTACAGAGTGAAGCTCCCTCCACACCGTACCATCATTCTCCGGATCAGTTACAGAGTGAAGCTCCCTCCACACCGTACCATCATTCTCCGGATCAGTTACAGAGTGAAGCTCCCTCCACACCGTACCATCATTCCCCGGATCAGTTACAGAGTGAAGCTCCCTCCACACAGAACCATCATTCTCCGGATCAGTTACAGAGTGAAGCTCCCTCCACACCGTACCATCATTCTCCGGATCAGTTACAGAGTGAAGCTCCCTCCACACTGTACCATCATTCTCCGGATCAGTTACAGAGTGAAGCTCCCTCCACACTGTCCCATCATTCTCCGGATCAGTTACAGAGTGAAGCTCCCTCCACACCGTACCATCATTCTCCGGATCAGTTACAGAGTGAAGCTCCCTCCACACCGTACCATCATTCTCCAGATCAGTTACAGAGTGAAGCTCCCTCCACACCGTACCATCATTCCCCGGATCAGTTACAGAGTGAAGCTCCCTCCACACCGTATCATCATTCCCCGGATCAGTTACAGAGTGAAGCTCCCTCCACACTGTCCCATCACACACTCTCATGATCCTTTCGGTTAGTCCTGACGAAGGGTCTCGACCCGAAACGTCGACAGCGCTTCTCCCTATAGACGCTGCCTGGCCTGCTGTGTTCCACCAGCATTTTGTGTGTGTTGTTGCCCACATAGATAAAGATTTGTTCTTCATTTCTAAGCGAGCATAAAAGCGGTTCAGCTCGAGAGGAAGTGAAGCATCCATGTCGTTCATGATGTGGGGTTTTGCTGTTTAGGAAGTAATAGCTGCAAACCCCGCCAGTGTTGATGTACATCCGACATTGCCTCTACAATCCCTCGAAACTGATTCTCAGCTCTTGAAAGAGACCTCCCAGGTCATACCAGGTTTTCCTGCACAAAGCTGGATCACCAGACTTCAATGCCGCAGATCCGGCCCTCAGAAGTCCATGAACCTCCCGGTACATCCACGGGTATTGATTGGGGAGCGCACAGGGAGACTTCACAGGCAAACGTTCATCCACGCAGGCGACAAGTCGGTGACAACTGATTGTCAGCGAGTGGGGATGTCATTTCCAATCAGCGCAGACAGCGGACTCCAGACTCGAAGGTGAATCGCTGAATGCAGTCCAATTAACAACAGAGTCCCGTAAGCACTACTGTGCCTCCCTTGTCCGTATCTTCCTGGTCCTCACTACTGGGCAGGGAATGGAAAACAAACAGATAGTAATAATAGGACATTCATTGGTTTTAGGAATAGAAGTTTCTGTGGACGAGAACGAGATTGGAAGATAGTAGGTAGCAGGATGGGTGAAATGTCGGATAATGGTCACAGCATTATTAATTATGGGGATTGGAGAAAGGAGGGGGACAAGCAGCCAAGATTGTGACCTTCGGGCTTATCAATTATATGGACAGGACGAGTAATGATGTCCTGCAAAATGAGTTCCGGTATTTAGGGATAAATTAAAGGACCAGAACATAAGGGTCGCCGATAGCATGGAATTACAGGGAAGTTACTGGAGTATGAGGAACATTGGCTAGCCAGCAGAAAATAGAGAGCGGGAATACAGGGATTATTTTCTGTCTGGCTCCCGATTACCAGTGGAGTTCCACAGGAGTCGGTGCGTGGACCGCTGCTTTTTACGATGTACGTCAGTGATTCGGACTGCGGTATTTTGTGGATTTGTGGTTACATTTGCCCATGACAGGTGGAGGAGCGGGTAGTGTTGAGCAAAAGAGAGCCTGTAGAGAGACTTAGATAGTTTAGGGGAATGACAAAGAAGTGGCAAATGAAATACAGTGTGGGAAAATGTATGGTCATGTATTTTGGTGGAAGAAATAAACGGGCAGACTGTTACTTAGATGGGGAAAGAATTCAAAATGCAGAGATGCAAAGGGGCTTGGGAGTCCTTGAGCAAGAGGCCCTAAAGTTTAACCTCCAGGTTGAGTCGATTGTGAAGAAGGCGAATGCAATGTTGGCGTTTATTTCTGGAGGGATAGAACATAACAGCAGGGATGTGATTTTCAGGCTCTACAAGGCACTCGTGAGGCCACACGGAGTATTGTCTGCACTTTGGGCTCCTTATTTCAGAGAGGACTCACTGACATTGGAGAGGGTTCAGAGAAGATTCACAAGAATCAGTCCAGGAATGAAAGGGTTACCGTATGAGGAATGTCCGGCAGCTCTTGGGCTGCATTTCCTGGAGTTCAGGAGAATGAGGGCGGATCTGATAGTAACACTGCAAATCTTAAAAGGCCCGAACAGATGAGATAAGGCAAAGATATTTCCCATGCTAGGGGATTCCAGGACAAGAGGGCGCGACTTTAAGATTGAACGACGTCCTTTTAGAACTGAGATGCAGAGAAAATTACTTTAGGCAGAGGGTGGTAAATCTGTGGAATTCGTTATCACGAGCATCTGTGGAGGCCAAGTCATTGGGTGCATTTAAGGCAGAGATAGACAGGTTCTTTATTTGCCAGAGCATCAAAGGGTAAGGGGCGAAAGCAGGGGAGTGGGAATGACAGGAAGAATTCGATCAGCCCATGATTGACGCGGAGCTGGCTCGATGGGCCGAATGGCCTGCTTCTGCTTCTATATCTTACGGTTGTATGGTCTTATATCGCAATTGCTACTCGCCCTACGTACTACCGACGCTTGAAATATGAACATGACGTAGTTCAGCAGGTGGCGAAGGAGATGGTGCAGGAGAGAGGACTTCAGAATTTGGATCATTGGACTCTCTGCTACGGAAGGTCGGACGGTTATAATAGGGACGGATTGCACATCAACTGTTTGGGCAGCAAAATAGTTGTGTTTTGTATTTCTGCTCCGAGACGCTTAAAATAAAGTTGTGGTGAAATGGTAATTGGTGTGACAGGTCAGCCAGTGTTGTGGGGAAAGATGATACTAAGCCTACATTCAAAGGCACGGCCGAAAGGTTGGGCAGGGTGGGACTAATCACCTGAATCGGTCTATTTCAATGCAGTGCGTATTTTAGGTAAGGCAGAATGTCTTAGAAAATGGATCAGCATGTGGAGTTGAGATATTGCAGTCATTGGTAACAATCGCATGCGGGCTGGACGGCGTTGGCAGACCGATGTTCCCGGTTTCCATTGTTTTGAAAGCGGTAAAAAGGAGAGGTGGTTATTAAATGGGAAAAGGTGGCATTACTAGGCATGGAATTCGTCACAACAGAGAGACAGGACGGACTGGAGGGCTCCCCCAATGAGTCTGTATGAGGAGAACAGGATCAAAACGAAGTAATGATCACCTTACTGACGTCACAACAGAGCTCAGACAGGACGGACTGGAGGACTCCTCCAATGAGTCTGTATGAGGAGAACAGGATCAAAACGAAGTAATGATCACCTTACTGACGTCACAACAGAGCTCAGACAGGACGGACTGGAGGACTCCTCCAATGAGTCTGTATGAGGAGAACAGGATCAAAACGAAGTAATGATCACCTTACTGACGTCACAACAGAGAGACAGGACGGACTGGAGGACTCCTCCAATGAGTCTGTATGAGGAGAACAGGATCAAAACGAAGTAATGATCACCTTACTGTCGTCACAACAGAGCTCAGACAGGACGGACTGGAGGACTCCTCCAATGAGTCTGTATGAGGAGAACAGGATCAAAACGAAGTAATGATCACCTTACTGACGTCACAACAGAGCTCAGTCAGGACGGACTGGAGGACTCCTCCAATGAGTCTGCATGAGGAGAACAGGATCAAAACGAAGTAATGATCACCTTACTGACGTCACAACAGAGCTCAGACCGGACGGACTGGAGGACTCCTCCAATGAGTCTGTATGAGGAGAACAGGATCAAAACGAAGTAATGATCACCTTACTGACGTAACAACAGAGCTCAGACCGGACGGACTGGAGGACTCCTCCAATGAGTCTGTATGAGGAGAACAGGATCAAAACGAAGTAATGATCACCTTACTGACGTCGCAACAGAGCTCAGACAGGACGGACTGGAGGACTCCTCCAATGAGTCTGTATGAGGAGAACAGGATCAAAACGAAGTAATGATCACCTTACTGACGTCACAACAGAGCTCAGACAGGACGGACTGGAAGACTCCTCCAATGAGTCTGTATGAGGAGAACAGGATCAAAACGAAGTAATGATCACCTTACTGACGTCACAACAGAGCACAGACAGGACGGACTGGAAGACTCCTCCAATGAGTCTGTATGAGGAGAACAGGATCAAAACGAAGTAATGATCACCTTACTGACGTCACAACAGAGCTCAGACAGGACGGACTGGAGGACTCCTCCAATGAGTCTGTATGAGGAGAACAGGATCAAAACGAAGTAATGATCACCTTACTGACGTCACAACAGAGCTCAGACAGGACGGACTGGAGGACTCCTCCAATGAGTCTGTATGAGGAGAACAGGATCAAAACGAAGTAATGATCACCTTACTGACGTCACAACAGAGCTCAGACAGGACGGACTGGAAGACTCCTCCAATGAGTCTGTATGAGGAGAACAGGATCAAAACGAAGTAATGATCACCTTACTGACGTCACAAGAGCTCAGACAGGACGGACTGGAGGACTCCTCCAATGAGTCTGTATGAGGAGAACAGGATCAAAACGAAGTAATGATCACCTTACTGACGTCACAACAGAGCTCAGACAGGACGGACTGGAGGACTCCTCCAATGAATCTGTATGAGGAGAACAGGATCAACACGAAGTAATGATCACCTTACTGACGTCACAACAGAGCTCAGACAGGACGGACTGGAGGACTCCTCCTATGAGTCTGTATGAGGAGAACAGGATCAAAACGAAGTAATGATCACCTTACTGACGTCACAACAGAGCTCAGACAGGACGGACTGGAGGACTCCTCCAATGAGTCTGTATGAGGAGAACAGGATCAAAACGAAGTAATGATCACCTTACTGACGTCACAACAGAGCTCAGACACAACGGACTGGAGGACTCCTCCAATGAGTCTGTATGAGGAGAACAGGATCAAAACGAAGTAATAAACACCTTACTGACGTCACAACAGAGCTCAGACAGGACGGACTGGAGGACTCCTCCAATGAGTCTGTATGAGGAGAACAGGATCAAAACGATGTAATGATCACCTTTCTGACGTCACAACAGAGCTCAGACAGGACGGACTGGAGGACTCCTCCAATGAGTCTGTATGAGGAGAACAGGATCAACACGAAGTAATGATCACCTTACTGACGTCACAACAGAGCTCAGACAGGACGGACTGGAGGACTCCTCCAATGAGTCTGTATGATAGAACAGGATCAACACGAAGTAATGATCACCTTACTGACGTCACAACAGAGCTCAGACAGGACGGACTGGAGGACTCCTCCAATGAGTCTGTATGAGGAGAACAGGATCAAAACGAAGTAATGATCACCTTACTGACGTCACAACAGAGCTCAGACAGGACGGACTGGAGGACTCCTCCAATGAGTCTGTATGAGGAGAACAGGATCAAAACGAAGTAATGATCACCTCACTGTCGTCACAACAGAGAGACAGGACGGACTGGAGGACTCCTCCAATGAGTCTGTATGAGGAGAACAGGATCAAAACGAAGTAATGATCACCTTACTGACGTCACAACAGAGCTCAGACAGGACGGACTGGAGGACTCCTCCAATGAGTCTGTATGAGGAAAACAGGATCAACAGGAAGTAATGATCACCTTACTGACGTCACAACAGAGCTCAGACAGGACGGACTGGAGGACTCCTCCAATGAGTCTGTATGAGGAGAACAGGATCAAAACGAAGTAATGATCACCTTACTGACGTCACAACAGAGACAGGACGGACTGGAGGACTCCTCCAATGAGTCTGTATGAGGAGAACAGGATCAAAACGAAGTAATGATCACCTCACTGTCGTCACAACAGAGAGACAGGACGGACTGGAGGACTCCTCCAATGAGTCTGTATGAGGAGAACAGGATCAAAACGAAGTAATGATCACCTTACTGACGTCACAACAGAGCTCAGACAGGACGGACTGGAGGACTCCTCCAATGAGTCTGTATGAGGAGAACAGGATCAAAACGAAGTAATGATCTCCTTACTGACGTCACAACAGAGCTCAGACAGGACGGACTGGAGGACTCCTCCAATGAGTCTGTATGAGGAGAACAGGATCAAAACGAAGTAATGATCACCTTACTGACGTCACAACAGAGCTCAGACAGGACGGACTGGAAGACTACTCCAATGAGTCTGTATGAGGAGAACAGGATCAAAACGAAGTAATGATCACCTTACTGACGTCACAACAGAGCTCAGACAGGACGGACTGGAGGACTCCTCCAATGAGTCTGTATGAGGAGAACAGGATCAAAACGAAGTAATGATCACCTTACTGACGTCACAACAGAGCTCAGACAGGACGGACTGGAGGACTCCTCCAATGAGTCTGTATGAGGAGAACAGGATCAAAACGAAGTAATGATCACCTTACTGACGTCACAACAGAGCTCAGACAGGACGGACTGGAAGACTCCTCCAATGAGTCTGTATGAGGAGAACAGGATCAAAACGAAGTAATGATCACCTTACTGACGTCACAAGAGCTCAGACAGGACGGACTGGAGGACTCCTCCAATGAATCTGTATGAGGAGAACAGGATCAACACGAAGTAATGATCACCTTACTGACGTCAGAACAGAGCTCAGACAGGACGGACTGGAGGACTCCTCCAATGAGTCTGTATGAGGAGAACAGGATCAAAACGAAGTAATGATCACCTTACTGACGTCACAACAGAACTCAGACAGGACGGACTGGAGGACTCCACCAATGAGTCTGTATGAGGAGAACAGGATCAAAACGAAGTAATGATCACCTTACTGACGTCACAACAGAGCTCAGACAGGACGGACTGGAGGACTCCTCCAATGAGTCTGTATGAGGAGAACAGGATCAAAACGAAGTAATAAACACCTTACTGACGTCACAACAGAGCTCAGACAGGACGGACTGGAGGACTCCTCCAATGAGTCTGTATGAGGAGAACAGGATCAAAACGATGTAATGATCACCTTTCTGACGTCACAACAGAGCTCAGACAGGACGGACTGGAGGACTCCTCCAATGAGTCTGTATGAGGAGAACAGGATCAAAACGAAGTAATGATCACCTTACTGACGTCACAACAGAGCTCAGACAGGACGGACTGGAGGACTCCTCCAATGAGTCTGTATGAGGAGAACAGGATCAAAACGAAGTAATGATCACCTTACTGACGTCACAACAGAGCTCAGACAGGACGGACTGGAGGACTCCTCCAATGAGTCTGTATGAGGAGAACAGGATCAAAACGAAGTAATGATCACCTTACTGACGTCACAACAGAGCTCAGACAGGACGGACTGGAGGACTCCTCCAATGAGTCTGTATGAGGAGAACAGGATCAACACGAAGTAATGATCACCTTACTGACGTCACAACAGAGCTCAGACAGGACGGACTGGAGGACTCCTCCAATGAGTCTGTATGAGGAGAACAGGATCAACACGAAGTAATGATCACCTTACTGACGTCACAACAGAGCTCAGACAGGACGGACTGGAGGACTCCTCCAATGAGTCTGTATGAGGAGAACAGGATCAACACGAAGTAATGATCACCTTACTGACGTCACAACAGAGAGACAGGACGGACTGGAGGACTCCTCCAATGAGTCTGTATGAGGAGAACAGGATCAAAACGAAGTAATGATCACCTTACTGACGTCACAACAGAGCTCAGACAGGACGGACTGGAGGACTCCTCCAATGAGTCTGTATGAGGAGAACAGGATCAAAACGAAGTAATGATCACCTTACTGACGTCACAACAGAGACAGGACGGACTGGAGGACTCCTCCAATGAGTCTGTATGAGGAGAACAGGATCAAAACGAAGTAATGATCACCTCACTGTCGTCACAACAGAGCTCAGACAGGACGGACTGGAGGACTCCTCCAATGAGTCTGCATGAGGAAAACAGGATCAAAACGAAGTAATGATCACCTTACTGACGTCACAACAGAGCTCAGACAGGACGGACTGGAGGACTCCTCCAATGAGTCTGTATGAGGAGAACAGGATCAAAACGAAGTAATGATCACCTTACTGACGTCACAACAGAGCTCAGACAGGACGGACTGGAGGACTCCTCCAATGAGTCTGTATGAGGAGAACAGGATCAACAGGAAGTAATGATCACCTTACTGACGTCACAACAGAGCTCAGACAGGACGGACTGGAGGACTCCTCCAATGAGTCTGTATGAGGAGAACAGGATCAAAACGAAGTAATGATCACCTTACTGACGTCACAACAGAGACAGGACGGACTGGAGGACTCCTCCAATGAGTCTGTATGAGGAGAACAGGATCAAAACGAAGTAATGATCACCTCACTGTCGTCACAACAGAGAGACAGGACGGACTGGAGGACTCCTCCAATGAGTCTGTATGAGGAGAACAGGATCAAAACGAAGTAATGATCACCTTACTGACGTCACAACAGAGCTCAGACAGGACGGACTGGAGGACTCCTCCAATGAGTCTGTATGAGGAGAACAGGATCAAAACGAAGTAATGATCACCTTACTGACGTCACAACAGAGCTCAGACAGGACGGACTGGAGGACTCCTCCAATGAGTCTGTATGAGGAGAACAGGATCAAAACGAAGTAATGATCACCTTACTGACGTCACAACAGAGCTCAGACAGGACGGACTGGAGGACTCCTCCAATGAGTCTGTATGAGGAGAACAGGATCAAAACGAAGTAATGATCACCTTACTGACGTCACAACAGAGCTCAGACAGGACGGACTGGAGGACTCCTCCAATGAGTCTGAATGAGGAGAACAGGATCAAAACGAAGTAATGATCACCTTACTGACGTTACATTAAAGAAGTGCGAAACTGAGAGGAGGCAATATGCAGTAATGTCAAATTATTACAAAAATATTAAGATTGTGTTCCTGGTTGATTTCAACTTTCTACATCTTGACTGGGACTCCGATACCGTAAAGGACTGGATAGGATTGAAATGGCCAAATCTGTTCAGACATGGCTTTGAGAGTACAGCGTTCCTGTGTTCCTATTAGAACAAAATGCAGATTCACAATCTTATAGAACTTTAGCTTCCGACGGGTATGAAACGTTTGTTCAGCAGATGTGGCTGGATAGCAGGAATAAGGATCAAACTCGAGGAGCATGCCAAGTTCAGTCGATCACAGGAGGGAAATCAGCAGGTTTAAAAGCTGTCATGATGTTGCTCTGGCAGAAAACGTGAAGGAAGATGAGGTAGACAGACAGAGAGACAGATAGATCAATAGATAGATAAGTAAATAGAAAGCTAGACAGATTGATAGATTTATAGATAAATAGATAAATACACAGATTGATTGACATTTATACAGACAGAGATATAGTGAGCTAGACAGACAGATTAATAGTTAGACTGAAAGGTGGATAGATAAATTTGTCTTTAATCAAATTAGTGTGTTAATTTGTAGATCCTTGGAAAGGTGTCCACACGAACCTTGTGGGAGGCGTCTAAATTCTGGGGTCTCGGTCGGGATATTTAAAAGAACCTTAATCACGATTAAGATGCCAGGTGACTGGAGAATAGGTATTTTCATATTTTCTGCTCAGGATAGGCTCAAGTTATAACCCAGTGAGTATGTCGGCAGCAGTGGCTAAATTATGTCTAGTTACTGGAAGGGACAGGAGATATCTGGTCTGTAGTTGGATAGATATGCTATTGCTGTTGAAAGTCAACGTGGTTTTGCGAGTGGTACGTTGTATCTAAGCAATCTTAGAGACTTCTCTTCCTGGGAGTTACCAGGAAAGCTGATGAATTATCTGTGGATCTTGTTGACTTGGACATTAACAAGGGTTTTGACAAAACCCACTTGGGACTTCAGTCCGGAAGGTTCAGTCGCTTTATTCAGTTGCAAGTAGCAAACCGGAGTCAACATGACGGCGGTAGAGGACACAGAGTGGAATTGAATGGCTGTCACACGGAATGGAGACCTGACGCTAATAGAGTGCCGCAGTGATCACCGCCAGCTCAGCTGTCATTTCAGACGTGTGGGATGTTGCGCACTGGAAGGACAAGCCCGGGTAGGACGCACACATCGAATAGTACGGCACTGATTAGTGCAGTGGAACAAAGGGGGCTTTGAATACAGGTCCATTATTCATTGACAGTGGCGTCGAACTGTTGGGCCGTAAAGCGGGTTTTGCCACATTAGCATTGATCAATCAGACTATTCCGTTCAGGAGTGGGATGTTATTTTGAAGTTGCATTATAACGTTGATGGACCTCACTTTGGAGTATTGTGTGGAATTCTGGCAGCCGTTGGTATTCCAGGTAAGGTCTCGGAAATGCCGAGATGTGAGACATACTGTAGTTTTTAAATTAGGCGCCCCAATTTAGAGCGGACGTGTTTTGCTGTTCAAGTCTTTTCATATAAAATCAGTCAGGAAATAATGAAAAAAGAAACACTTTTCATCGATTTGGTTAAAAATATGAATTACGTGACTTTGATGCCTTTACTGTATTTATTCTTGTTAGTTTTAATGTACTGTATCATAACCTTACACGTTTATGTTTTGGATGTAATGAATTTGCCGCTGATATTAAACCCGAGTCTGGTTCAGATTCTAATACAAAGTGATTGTGTTTGATTTATGATGTCCTCTATCTGGAATAGTTATGGTGACTGTCCTGTCTATTCAGCCAAAGGGTTTGTGCTGTCCTGGTTGTCAGTTCGTTGGAAACTGATATCTGAAGGGTCAACGGAAGTTCATAAGGGAAACAGGAGAAAAGTAAAATTAATCCAGAGGGAAAAGTGTTCTACGGAAATACCCTGAATTTAGGATAAACGAGAACCCCAATTTATTCTGGAGGGATAGAGCTATGCAGAACGAAAAGGAGAGATTTGATCCGAAGATACCATGTCAAATAAGATGCTGCGCGATGTTTGAGCGTTCGCCTCAGAACCTTTCAAACGTTTCATAACCATTCACCCGTCCAACTGCCTTTTATTATTGGATCTCCTGCAGCCACGTCATCGTGCAGCATATTTTACCTAGTTGCCCCATTTGTATAAACGTTGCCCCTGAAATACCTATTGAACCTTGTCCACTCAATTTATACCCGCGCCGGCAGGTTCAGGATTCCGCAACCCTGTAAGAACAGGCTGGGTGACTTTACACTGTCTCTGTCCCTTGTGGTTTTCTGTGCTTCTGAATGATTAGCTCCCATCTACCTGCGCTGCAGCGAATAATGTCCGGCTCTGATCAATCTCCCTCTGCAAAGCAGTTTCAACAATCCTGGAAACATTCTGGTAAATTGTTTCTGGACTAATTCAGTGTGAGCCTTTCCAATTACAAGGTGCCCACAATGCTCACAGTTCTGTGTGTACAGGCATAACAGAGACGTGCGCATTTCCATTCCCATCCAAATTTGTTTGCTCATTTCCTTCACTGATGAAGCCTATCGACCCGAGCTTCATAACCAGCCTGTCCACCTTATGTTCTGCTTTCAGCGAATCATGTTCTTGAAATACAGACACCTCTATTCTGAAGTCTCCATGGAGCCTTAATGTTCACTGAGAATCTCCTACCTTGCATATCCTTACAAAAATAAAACCCTCCATGTGTCCCAATTAAGCTCCACCTTTCCATTCTTTGACCAACTTACTGAACTGATGAAGATAACAGCCTAATCTTTGATAGCTGACCCCACTCTCCACTAGACAATCTATTATATTGTCCTCTGTAAATTTATTCCCAGTATTTTGCACATTGTTATCCAAATCTTCGATATAGATGACACATGACAATTGGCCTGGCAACGATCTCTGAACAAATTACTATTCACTGACTTGCGATCTCAGAAAAAAATTTCCACCATGTATTTCTTCTCCCATCCACCAAGGATTACCATGATGGGGCTGACGGCTTTGTGGCAAAGTGTGTGGATGATACGGATGATGGGTGGACAGGTAGGTATTGCTGAGGAAGCAATGCGATTGCAGCAGTGCTTAGACATATTGGAAGAATGGGCACAAAAGTGACAGATGGAATACAGTATTGGGAAATGTACGGTAATGCATTTTGGTAAAATGAACAATAGTGCGGATTGTTATCGAGACTGCGCGAGATGGACTACCAGCCTTACCATGCAATCAACGTCACACTGAGCAATCGAGACACATTGAGAAATTACTGTCTCTTTCTATCTCTCTTTTATGTTAATTTAGTGTCGATTGTGATCCTGTCTCGCAGAAATTGTGGGCTCTCCAAATGTATCACTCGCTACCTCGTGGCCATGGCGACAGCAGATCTGATGGTCGTTGTCCTTGGTGTTGTATTCGAGAAAATCAATGCTCTCTATCAGTATGCTGTTTTTTTTTTTGGGTGAAACCAACGCTGTGTGTTGTGGGACCGATTCTGACGATTGCAGCATTGGCTTGTTCCGTTTGGCTGACGGTCGCTTTCACTTTCGATCGCTACGTCGCGATCTGCCTTCAGAAGCTGCGGCCCCGATATTGTACGGAGAGAACAGCGACCGTGGTGATCGTGGCAGTGGCCGTAGGTTGCTGTGTTCAGTTATTTCCATTTTACTTTGCAGGAGAACCAGGGACGTGCATTCCCAAGACCGAGTACTATACATCATCCCTTGGAAGAGGTTACGATTTATTTGACACAGTCATTACCCCGTTGTTAGCAGTTGGTTTAATTCTCCTGTTCAATATTTTAACCACCAGATCTATTATAGCAGCGAATATGGTTCGCCGTGAACTTCGGAGCAATACTGACATCAAAAGTGATCCAGAGGTTAAGAACCGGAGAAAGTCAATGGTTTTGTTGTTCGCTCTATCCGCCAATTTTATATTATTGTGGATAACCAGTATTGTACACTCCATGACCTGGGCAGCGGTAAACGTGTTTTTCACAGACAAATATTACAACACGCCTACATTTATCTTACAAGTGTTCGGGTATATGTTAATGTTTCTCAGTTCCTGCACCAACACGCATATATATGGACTGACACAGAGGAAATTCAGGGAGGAGCTGAAGAATGGGGCGAAGTATCTGTTTGCACTGAACGGGAAGCTCTCTAAATAAAATGTAATTTTAGTTGTCCCTAATTGTGTTTCGCCATAAATATGTAGAGGGTTACTTTTGTATCGCTGTTCGGTGGCTGTTTCAGGTTTCACTCTGTAACTCGTTGTGTTTTGCATGTAAAGGTGACCAGCAGATTAAGCAGCAACAATGTGATTATTATCTCTGCGCACCACGTGACTATTCATACGTATAACATCAGATTAAAATTCCTCTGTGTTATATGAAGAACTGAAAGTCAGAACTAAGAATGAAGAAGTTCAATATCAAAGTAGTTTTATAAAATAATTACGACGATGACACGAGATGCGACAATGAACATGGAAAAGCAGAAAAAAATGTACAAGCCACAGTGAGTCTGTAGATGTTTGTAAAAGTTTAAATACCGAATCTGGGGAAACCTTTATGAATATACTTGCAATACATTTGCAATATGTGGTCTCCTATCCAACCACATTACTCCGAACTCTGCTAACTTCTTTTCCATTGCGAAAGAGGTCGGAAGTAACTGCAAATTTCTTTCCATAGATGCTGCCTGAATTGCTGAGCTTTTTGTTGCGTGTATAAAAACTCGGCTGAATCTAATTGCGTGCTATACGTTAGGGACCCTTATGCACGTGCAGATATCAATGATGTCTGTGTCAAGTGCTAATCTTCAGTATTACGAAGTCAACAGCAATGCATGTTGTGGGTGTGGGGTGTGATTGGGGACACCCTATTCCCTTCACAAACACGTAATCAGGATTGCAGGAATTCATGGCCATGTAAGGGTTTCAGGCACCTGAAGGATAACCAGTGCCTTTCGTTATTACGTCCTTTTCCCGGGTTTATACAAACTCGTTGATATTATAGTACCGTGTCATTTAGTTTCCTTCCATTAAATCAGATCTAACTATGTTGAAGTCCAGTTGTGACAAACTTTTTGTCTTGTGGGCCACAAAGAGTTCTAAAATTTGACAAGGGGGCCGGACCAGGAGCAGCTGGACGGAGTGTTTTGGTAATACACCTCATAAGAGAAAATAAAATATCATGGGATATGTAGAAAACATGTGCTTTAATTTCAATTGAAATTGAACAAATGCATTGCAACAAAATATTTGTCTTTGAAGTCCCATGGTATTTAGCTATTTATTGAAATAACTTTTAAAACACTGAAAATTAAATGAATAAAATACAGCATTTTTTAATAGTAACGGTTATTATTTTAAAGCACTGAAAATTCTGTTATCCTTCAAGATATTATCATCATCACTCTCCTCCTGCCTGTCTTTATTTCAAAAACGGTAGGAGATGCAGGTCTACTTCTCTTGCTCCTTCTAATTCAATTGTCCCCTGTGCCAAAACTCAACAACGACCAGCACAAGGACAGAACAGTGACAGCGCGCCAGTATGCGGAGCGCGTTATTTGATCTGGAGCGCATTTTGTATTTTGAGAACGTACGTGCAACTGCGCACTACTCATGTCCATCACTTAACAGAAATGACATGTAACATGTAAGGCTTATTGAAAAAATATTTTCAAATGCATTTTTTTACATAACACAACGAAGTAACTTATTTTTAATTTCAGTGGGAACAGTGTTGTTGGTCTCCCTTTTTAGCCAGCGCATCAAAGTCTGGATTTAGTTTTGTTGTTGCGATTCTCAGGATGGATCTGAGGTGTTGGTCAGTTAACTTGGATCTGTGGCTGGCTTTGTTGATGTTCATGACGCTGAACGCCTGTTCACACAAATAGGTCGAGCCGAACAAAGAGTAAAGCGTAAATGTGGAGTAATACGCTGCACCTCAACAAAGGTCAATGTGTAGCGGTGTGCTACATGCAGCGCTAAAATTACGACACGGAGTCGGTAACTGCAGTCGAAGAAAAAAACTTTATTCTAAATCCCCAGCCTCACTTTTAAGCCTCCCTCAACCTGCCCCCCGTGGCGCAGAGGCTCCAAAGCTCTCTGCTCGCAAATCCCCGCAGGCTATCTCCCTTAGCCGGAACGCTGGCTAATTGTGAGCCGGTTCGGATGTGCCAGGAAATGGGTCGCCACAAATGTATATAGAGTACGTCATCTATTGGGAAAACGCCAGAATTGCGGGGAAAAAACGTTAAGAAGGTTTATTAATATAATTTCATCAAGTTCTGCGGGCCGGATTAAAAAGCATATGGCCCCCGGGCCGTTGTTTCCCATGCCTGTTGTAGTCTAAGAGTTTACGAAACTATTTATGCCATGTACTTTTACCATTAACAGAGGGGTTCGTGGACCCCAGAATGGAAACCTGCATTGTAACGGAAAATATTCCTTTTGAATCTTGCATTATATTTAATAGATTTCAAAGCAGAGCATGTTCTTTTTTTACATTTTGTGAGCAAGGGACGGAAGATTCCTTCATTTCCTGTGTCACTGCTGTAGCTTTGCCACATATGGTTATATAACTGAGGAGCAGGAGAGAACATTACGCGTATTTTCCCGATTTATTTTAGAATTGAAACGGGTGCAAGTATTGTGATGCAACTGTTATGAGTGATGACCAGTTCTGATGGACAATGGGGTGCAGAGTTACCCATCCCGCATCCCTGAGAATCACGAACTATTATTGTTGCTATGCTGCTCATGAGAGAGAGAGAGAGAGAGAGAGAGAGAGAGAGAGAGAGAGAGAGAGAGAGAGAGAGAGAGAGAGAGAGAGAGAGAGAGAGAGAGAGAGAGAGAGAGATGGAAATCATGCAAGAACATCTGCTAAAGATAAGAGAGGGGACAGACTGTTGAATTATTGTATTATGATTTCTGCGAGGGTTATTTATCTTTTACTATTTTGTTCATTAACATTCAGTGGGCTGCTGGAGTCGGCTGGCTTGATGGACACAGTCATTTAAAATTGATTGATAGCGGAGACCCCGTGAGTAGGGCTAATAGACAGGTCTGGAGAGACACCCTTCAGACACACCAGGAGACACACCAGTGGACACTGATTGAGTGTTGAAACCCACAGAAAGGTGGGGGCATCCGAGACCGAACCAGGAGATCGGTCCGTTAATCTCACAGCGTTACAACAGGGCTGGTGGGGACTTGTGAGTGTGTGTCCACTCATGCCAGAGTGACGAGTCCACCAGAGAAGAACGGTCTATCTGAATGACAGAGGGGTCATAACTGAATGGCCACTACGACACGACGGATTTAGAAAGGAGTAAAAAAGTTTGCCTGCCGCAACAGTTGCTGTTAGATCTCTCTCGCTCTCTCGCTCTCTCCAACGATTACAACACAACAACCATATCTAGCTCAGCACGCATGTACTGAACTGAACATTATATTTTTCTGTGACAATTCATTTACCCCTAGTCATCGATAGAGCTTGTTTATTATTGCTTATTATTATTCCTACACTTTTAGGTTTATTATTACTAACTTGTGTTATATATATATATATATTCATTAGTGGTATCGTTTTGCTTATTTTACTAATAAACACTTGTGAATATAGCAGCACCAGACTTCAACGGATTCTTCTTTCTCTGCTGGTCTGACACCCAGTTACGGGGTACATAACAAATTGGGGGCTCATCCGGGATTTGATATCCTATTTGGTTGGGGGGGGGGGCGGCTGTGAATCGGGATAAAAGTAACTTATCTGATATGGTTGCGTGGATAACTAATAGGGAAATCAGGACAGATGGAAATAGACAAATTTTTAAAAGATCCAATTTCGGGGGCATCTGAGGATGACAGGAAGGCCGAATTGGTCAGTGTTGCGAAACGATTAAATCTCTCGGCGGTGAATCGTCGATGAGAAAGTTGGATATACAGAGAGTAATAGCTATGCATTATGTATCCCAGGGTGAGTTCACGCCGGAAATATTGGACTTGTTCCCTGTGAGGAAACCTGCCGCGTGTGAGGTTCAGCTACAGATAGATAAATTAAGGTTGGCTGACGAGAAGGAGAAATGGGAGCATGAGCTCCAGATAAAGAAGATGGAGGCTGAAAGGAGGAGGGAGGAGGCTGAAAGGGAGAAGGATGAGGTTGCAAGGCCGAAGGAAGGAGCTGATAAGCAGAGGGAGGAAAGGGAGAAAGAGAGGCAGCATGAGCCGGAAATAGAGAAATTAAAATTACAGCAGGAAAGAGACCGGGCGGCAGACCCAAATGAGCGGTTCAAGATTGGTCGGGAGATTCAGTTGGTACCTCCGTTCGAGGAGATGGATGTCGATATGTTCTTCCTCCATTTTGAGTAAGTAGCTGTGAATCAGAACTGGCCTAAGGGGAAATGGGCTGCTCTGTTATAGAGCGTACCTAGGGGCAAGGCTCAGCAAGCGTATTCGGCATTGTCCATGGATGAGTCTAAGGATTATGAGTAAGTAAAAAGGGCTGTACTGAGGAGTTACGAGCTGGTGCCAGAGGCATACCGGCAGAAGTTCCGGAACTGGAGAAAGCCGTGGAACCACACATATTTAGAGGTTGCCCGTGAGATGCAAATGTATTGTGAGCGTTGGTGCGCCTCAGAAGAGGTTGTTGTAGATTATGATAAACTGTTGCAATTAATACTGATAGAGCAGTTCAAAGGTTGTATCCCTGAGAGTATGAAGACGTATTTGGATGAGAAGGAGACGGAGACTCTGTCTGCGACTGCCAAGTTAGCAGGCGAGTATGCTTTAACCCACGTCAAAGTTTTCCTCAAACAAGAGTTACCAGAGAGGCAGTAGGGACGTAGAGTAAGTCCACCGTCAAAGGCAGAGAATAAGCCGAGCGCTAGTGGAAAAGGTAAGGAGGAGGAAAAGAAGGCTGGCAGGAAGATTCCTAGCTTTCCGTGTTATAATTGTGGGAAAGCTGGCATCTAAGTGGAAAAGGTAAGGAGGAGGAAAAGAAGGCTGGCAGGAAGATTCCTAGCTTTCCGTGTTATAATTGTGGGAAAGCTGGCATCTAAGTGGAAAAGGTAAGGAGGAGGAAAAGAAGGCTGGCAGGGAGATTCCTAGCTTTCCGTGTTATAATTGTGGGAAAGCTGGCATCTAAGTTCTTTGCTCCGAAGCAGGAGACTAGAAAAGGGAAAATAGCAATCGCTACTGGTTACATTGAGTCAGTCAGCAGATCGATGTGGGAGGCAAAGGTAGATAGCACACAAGAGGGGCGTGAGAAGTTTAACTCGGAAGGGACGGTGTCTGTGAAGGAGGGTGAATCCCCAGTTCTAGTGCGGATCTGGAGAGACACTGGGGCTGATCAGTCATTGATTCTAAATAAGGTGCTGGATTTTTGTCCGGAGACTGAGACTGGAGAGGTTGTGTTACGAGGTATTGGAAAAGGTATAGAGGCGGTACCTTTGCACAGGATATTTCTGAAATGTGACCAGGTATCTGGACCAGTCGAAATAGGGGTGCGGTCGAAACTACCGATCGACGGCGTGGACGTCCTACTTGGTAACGATCTGGCCGGTGGTGACGTGTATTCAGCAGTGAAATTAACAAGTAAGCCTGTAAGTGCTGAGGACCCGGCCATAGATTCCAAGATTTATCCCGCATGCGCAATCACTCGCAGCATGTTTAGAAAGGCGGCTGAGAAAGGAGCCAGTTTAAATGCGTCCAATGTTGATTTAGCGGAGACATTTTTGCCGACCTTGTATAAAATGGGATGAGAAGGAAAAGGATAATGGATCTAAGGGGAGTAAAAGAGAGGAGGTAGATCTACCGTTAGCAAGGAGGGACTTTATAAAGGAACAGAGTCGTGATGAAGAGCTTGTAGTGTTGAAAGAATCAGCTCTTTCTGAAGTAGAGATTGATAAAGAACCAGAGGGATACTATTTGAAGGAGGGAGTGTTAATGAGGAAGTGGAGGCCGACCACGGTGCCAGCAGATGGAGACTGGGCGGTGGTACACCAAGTGGTAGTTCCGAAGGTTTATCGGGATGAAATTTTCAACTTCGCTCACAAGGGACCTCCAGCTGGACATTTGGGAGTAAGGAAAACAGTATGAAAGATTTTTACTTGCCAAGTATGAGGAAGGATAGTGTTGACTATTGTAAAAGGTTCCATACTTGTCAGGTGGTAGGAAAGCCAAATCAGGTTATCCCTAAGGCACCTCTCAGACCGATACCCGCCTTTGAGGAGCCTTTTTTCCTGAATCATCGTGGATTTTGTGGGTCCTATGCCCAGAACTGCGAATGGGCGGCAGTACGTCATGTCCCTGATGTGTGCTGCTACTCGATTCCCGGAGGCTGTGCCCCTGGGAAACATTAGGACTCGGGCAATGGTAAAGGTCCTCATTAAATTTTTCACCACAGTAGGGTTATCTAGAGAGATTCAGTCAGATCAGGGGAGTACATTCACGTCCCGTGCATTTCAGCAAATGTTGACTCAGATGGGAGTTAAACAAATTCTAGCCTCTGCATACCACCCGGAATCTCAAGGAGCGTTGGCAAGATTCCACGCGACTTTAAAGACCATGATTAAAACTTACTCAGGAAAACACTCGAGACTGGGACGATGCATTACCACTTCTGTTATTTGCAGTGAGGGACACGGTTCAGGAATCTCAAGGGTTCAGTCCGTTTGAGCTCGTTTTTGGTCACAGGCACAGAGGACCTTTAACCTTACTCAAAGAAAAATGGTCTAATACGAATGTGCAAGTCAATCAGCTTAACTATGTTTTAAGGTTCTATGAAAGGCTCCAGAAGGTTTGCGAGTTGGCAAAGAAAAATCGTAAAAACTCCCAGACTAAAATGAAACAATGGTTTGATAAACGAGCCCGAGAACAAGAATTTCAAGTGGGCGATAAGTTGTTGGTCCTGTTCCCTATAGTTACCAACACGCTACAGGCAAGATTTCAAGGGCCGTACAAAGTGATCAAGAAAATAGACTCTCTAAATTATGTGATCGAAACACCTGATAGACGAAAGCAAAGCCAGTTGGTTCATGTTAACATGCTCAATGTTTATCATGACGCGACACCCACGGTGGTCGGTGTTGTCGCGAAAACCAGTGAGGCAGAAAGGGTTGATAAGGAGGGGCCTGAGCGTTTTGAAAAGATTAGCGTAGTACCCAGCCGTCTAGAGAATTCTGTTATTTTAGGCAACTTTTCCGATAATGTCAGTCATTTAGAGCCTGAACAAAGAGAGCAGCTGACACAGCTAATTAACCGGCATGCAGATTTATGTCCAGATGTTCCCAGGAGATGCAAAGTAACAGAGCATGATGTTATTGTTACCTCAACCCAGCCGATTAAACAATCCCCTTATCGGAGGAATTTGGAAAAGAGCAAGTTAGTGGAGAAAGAAATTGAGGATATGCTAGCTGCTGGTATAATTCGTGAATCTTCCTCTGCATGGGCATATCCATCCGTGGTCGTACAGAAACCGGACGGTAGTATAAGATTCTGTGCAGATTACAGAAAGGTGAATGCCAACACACAAACAGATGCTTATCCTGTACCCAGGGTGGATGATTGTATTTATAAAATGGATAGAGCGAGATACATCACTAAAATTGACCAGCTAAAGGGGTACTGGTGTATTCCTTTAACTGACAGGGCTCGGGAAATTTCAGCCTTCGTCACCCCACGATTTGGCCATGACGCGATCACTTACCTGGGCTATGTTGTAGGACAGGGTCAGTTGGCTCCTGTGTAGGCTAAAGTACAGGCTATTTCCGAGGTTCCTGTCGCAACAAATAAGAGGGCACTGAGAAGGTTTTTGTGCATGGTGGGTTACTATCGAGAAATTTGTAAGAACTTTGCGGATATTGCCCTCCCTCTTACAAATCTCCTAGGGAAGGAGGAAAAATTTGAGTGGAGCAGTTCTTGTCAGAAAGCTTTTGAGAAGTTGAAAACCATATAATGCCTTCACCCTGTGTTAAAAACACCTGACTTTTTGCAAACTTTTTCCCTGGCGACTGGTGCAAGTGATTAGGCTGCAGGTGCAGTACTAATGCAGAAAGCAGGGGATTGAGTGGAACTCCCAGTAGGGTATTTCTCAGAAAGTTCAATGTGCATCAGAGAAACTACACCACTATGGAAAAGAATTGTTGGCACTTATCTTGGCGATACAGCATTTTGATGTCTACATTGGTTCAGCACAGAGACCATTAATTGTTTATACTGATCACAACCCCTTGGTATTTTTGGCTAATACGAAGAATAAAAATAGGAGGTTATTAAGTTGGAGTGTGTTGTTACAGGAATTCGATATTAAAATACAACATGTAAAGGGGAGTGACAATGTAATTGCTGATTGTTTACCTAGATGTTAATTTGAATGTGTATCTGTATTATTTTTGTAGTTAAGACCACTTCTGTGTTTTGTTAACTCTGTAATTCTGTAATATTCTGTATTAGTTAATTTCACCTTGCGGGTAATTCTCAGAAGGATGGGGGTGTTATGAGTGATAAACAGTTCTGATGGACAATGGGGTGCAGAGTTACCCATCCCCCCCCCCCCCGAGAACCACGAACCATTACTGTTGCTATGCCGCTCATGAGAGAGAGAGATGGAAAACAAGCAAGAACATCTGCTACAGAGAAGAGAGGGGAGAGAGATTGTTAGTTTATTGTATTATCACCTGCAAGGGTTATTTATCTTCCACTATTTTGTTCATTAACATTCCTCAGTGGACTGCAGGAGTGGGCTGGTTTGATGGACACAGTCATTCAAAATTGATTGATAGCTGAGACCCCGTGAGTCCCCGTGAGTAGGGATAAAAGACAGGTCTGGAGAGGCTCACTTCAGACACACCAGGAGACACACCAGTGGACACTGATTGAGTGTTGGAACCCACAAGGAAAGGTGGGGGCATTGGGGACCGAACCAGTCGATCGGTCCGTTAAACTCACAGTGTTACAGCAGGGCCGGTGACCGACATGACGATCCGGACCCAAAAATCGTATGTTGTAACTTCCACCATCTCCAAAGAGATCGCACAAACAAGCTTATTTCTACCCTCCCCCCCAAACCACATTCCGCTTTCCACAGGGGTCGCTTCCTCCGTTATTCCGTTTCCCTTCCGCCCCTCACCGTTCCTCTCCCTCCCGACGCCTATCCCTGCAAGCGGCCACAGCTCTACATCTGCCCATCTACCTCCAACCCCACCACGGTCTTTGTCCCAAGTAGCCCTTCCAGGTGAGGCAACAATTTACCTACGAATCCACTGGGATAGTCTGTGCGTCCAATGTTCCCGAAACGGCTTTCTCTACATTGGTGAGATCCAGAGTTAATCGGTGACCATTTCCTTGAGAAGCTCAGCTCCATCCGCCAAAACAGATCTTCCCGCAGGGCAAGCATTTTAATTCCGCTTCCTGTCCTTGTTCTGATATGTCGTTCCGCTGCTTCCTCTTTTTCATGATGAGACCACCCTCCGGGTGGAGGAGCAACAGCCTATATGTTGTCTGGGTAGCCTCCACCCCGACAGTATGAATATCGAATCATCTTCCGATAGCAGAATTATCACCCTTTTCCTTTTGCCAGTCTGGCTTTTGACCTCTTCTCAGCTGCCTGTCACCACCTCATCGGTCGTCACCAGCTTCCCTTTCTCCTCGGGTCCATTCTCCAGTTCAATCAGATTTATTCCTCTCCATCCTTTTCGTTTCCCTGTCCACAAGGCTTCATCTATCACCGTCGACCTATCCCTCTCCCCCTCCTCTACCTTTTCATTCTGGCGTCTCACCACTTCGTTTCCGGTCCTGGAGAAGGCTCTCGGCTCGTTACAATAGACAATAGACCATAGGTGCAGGAGTAGGCCATTTGGCCCTTCTAGCCAGCACCACCATTCACTGTGATCATGGCTGATCATACACAATCAGTACCCCGTTCCTGCCCTCTCCCCATATCCCTTGACCACGCTTTTTATAGGATCTCTATCTAACTCTCTCTTGAATGCATCCAGAGAGTTGGCCTCCACTGCTTTCTGGGGCAGAGCATTCCACATATCCACAATTCTCTGGGTGAAAAAGTTTTTCCACATCTCTGTTTTAAATGGCCTACCCCTTATTCTTAAACTGTGGCCTCTAGTTCTGGACTCACCCATGAGGGGGAACATGCTTCCTGCCTCCAGCGTTTTCAATCCCTTAATAATCTTATATGTCTCAATAAGATTTACTCTCCTCCTTCTAAATTCCAGTGTATACAAGTCCAGTCGCTCCAATCTTTCAACATATGACAGTCCCGCCATTCCGGGAATTAACCTTGTGAACCTACGCTGCACTCCCTCAATAGCAAGAATGTCCTTCCTCAAATTTGGAGACCAAAACTGCACACGATACTCCAGCTGGGGTCTCACCAGGGACCTGTACAGCTACAGAAGGACCTCTTTACTCCTATACTCAATTACTCTTGTTATAAAGGCCAGCATGCCATTAGCTTTCGTCATTGCCTGCTGTACCTGCATGCTTACTTTCATTGACTGATGTACAAGAACACCTAGATGTCGTTGCAATTCCCATTTACCTAACGTGACTCCATTTAGATAGTAATCTGCCTTCCTGTTCTTGCCACCAAAGTGGATAACCTCACAATTATCCACATTAAACTGCATCTGCCATACATTTGCCCACTCACCCTAACTGTCCAAGTCATCCTGCATTCTCATATCTTCCTGACATTTCACACTGCCACCCAGCTTTGTGTCATTAGCAAATTTGTTAATGTTACTTTTAATCCCTTCATCTAAATCATTAATGTATATTGTAAACAACTGCGGTCCCAGCACCGAACCTTGCGGTACCCCACTGGTCACAGCCTGCCATTCCGAAAGGGACCCGTTAATCGCTACTCTTTGTTTCCGGTTAGCTAGCCAATTTTCAATCCATGTCAGTACTCTGCCCCCAATACCATATACCCTAATTTTGCCGACTAATCTCCTATGTGGGACTTTATCAAAAGCTTTCTGGAAGTCCAGGTACACTACATCCACTGGCTCTCCCTTGTCCATTTTCATAGTTACATCCTCAAAAAATTCCAGAAGATTAGTCAAGCATGATTTTCCCTTCATAAATCCATGCTGACTCGGACTGATCCTTCTACTGCTATCCAAATGTGTCGTAATTTCATTTTTATAATTGCCTCCAGCATCCTTCCCACCACTGACGTCATGCTAACTGGTCTATAATTCCCTGTTTTCTCTCTCCCTCCTTTCTTGAAAAGTGGGACAACATTAGCCACCCTCCAGTCAGCAGGAACTGTTCCTGAATCTATAGAACATTGGAAAATGATCACCGATGCGTCCACGATTTCTAGAGCCACCTCTTTAAGTACCCTAGGATGCAGACCATCAGGTCCCGGGGGCCTTCAGACTCAACAGTCTATCCAACACCGTTTCTTGTCTAATATAAATTACTATATTAGTCACTTCGGCTGTTTATTCATTCTCAAAGATGTTGCCTGAGCAGCGGAGTTCCTCTCGCAGTTTGTTTATGTTGCGGTTATTTTTATGTGAGATATCGTGACGGAGGGTGAAATTCAAACGTGTTATTGCAATGTTTTTGAGCCATTGATGCCTCACTGCATTTCAACAAAGAAGTTGAAATAAAAACCGGGTGACCCATACTGTTCAGGTTATTAATGTCTCTGTAAACCTGTCCTCAGATAAAACGCATTAAAAGCCAGGATCTTTCCATCGTTGCAGCTACAAACATGTGGAACGAGTTACTCTCAGAACCATTAAGCTGTCATTGACCATTCAGATGTGATTCTGAGATGGTCATTAGTCTGATGAAACATTAGTAGATTTGTAGGTCTACAGAGTTGAATTTATTTGTCAGTTTCATGGCTCCGATTTGTGACTATCCCACTGACGAGTTGTATGTTATGTGTAAGGTTTATTGTGTCGTGGTGCATCATAACATTGAAACTTTCAATGTATTTGAACAGCAACATCGCTTGTTATTCAGTGCGTTCTGTACTTATTTTGCTTGTCTGGCGCGACCCTCGTACGTTTCTAGCGCTAAAAATTGGGATAATGTAACAACATGAATGCGGTTCTGGTCTATTCTGTGTGATGCATTCGAGAGGTTACTGAAATGAACAACGTTGCAGTTGGCAATAGATGAGTTTTGCAGGGATCCTCAGGGAAGAGTGAGGAACATGAAGTGTTGAAACTACAGAGTTGTGTCCAGCCATCTAGGGAGAATTTGGAGCTACACGGATAATCAATGGACAACCTTCCGACCGCCTATTGAAAGGAGAAGAGCAAGACGCTGGTCACGTAGACCACCAGTGTGGAATCCTTTTCACAATGAGTGACAGAGGAGAGTTCAGCAACTCCTCCATAAACAAGGAAGGTATTTTCAAACAATGTGGGAAGTCCACTGTATGAATCATTCTGTTCCAGATAACCACCACCCCATACAATGCCCTTCAAGGATGATTTTTTTCCCGAGAGGACCAGCAGTAAAACCAAGGATTTTGTGAGGTTCTGCATCTCGTAATCGCTGAAACTCTGACGACTACTTG
The DNA here is from genome assembly GCF_030144855.1 of Hypanus sabinus. Taxonomy (NCBI): domain Eukaryota; kingdom Metazoa; phylum Chordata; class Chondrichthyes; order Myliobatiformes; family Dasyatidae; genus Hypanus; species Hypanus sabinus. Next base: position 108,892 of record NW_026779148.1, on the reverse strand, counting down.
GAGCCTGGCGTCTGCCGCGGGCTCTACTGGCCTCTAAATTGTTCGTGATGGTGAAAACATCGAGCAGGACAACAACGAGAAAAGGGATCACAGTCGAAAAGACAGAACAAAAGACACCCATTACTGTCCAGAATAGTGACACAAGTAACTCTCATCGCTGCATGCAAACGTATGTTAAAGGAAGGATGTATATATATTGGACCATGGAGAAACAGACACGTTCTTTTAGCAAGTCATTGAAGGCGCAAAAGTCAGAATCACAGCCGCCGTTCTCCCAGTGCAGCACTTAACGTTCAGATCCTGGAAACAAATGGTCACAAATCGATGTCAGGTGAAAGAGACGGTGAACCAAACAGAGTAATCTGTGGCGACCTGCAATAAGAAGACGTGGTTTCTACACACGCGCACGTAAAGTCCGAGAGAAATGTTATCCGGAACAGCTTTGGAATTTTCAACAATGTAACGTCGAGAAAAACAACCGCTCCGTCTGCCGCTGACATGGCTGACAGATAGCGGGAGACAGTTTCAGAGATTGCACACTTTGCCCGCGATGGTACGACAATCGTCACCACGTTCACTGTGAAAAGCAGAAGTACAGAAATTATACATCAAACAGAGCCTATGTGTGCCGGTCTGTTTTATCGCCCCAATATCCCTGTCTCTGTCATCGTCTTCGGCAGAGCTTTCCCCGCACCTCCCTCTCCTTATATAGAAAACCTATAACCAGCCTCCCGCCGCATTTTCCCACTCGTATTTGTCATTTCCATCCTGGAAAAAAGATACAAGCGGTTGAGTCTATCTATCACTGTTACGATCGTGCATAACTCTATCATGTCACCTCTCATCCTCCAAAGAGATAATCCCAGGCTCGCTCCAGAGCTTTCCATTCCAGAACGAATCAATTTTTGGTTCGCAGCAGCAACGTATCAAACCAGATCCACATCTCTATTTTTTCCCGCCGCTGTGTCAATAACTAAGCAACTTTAACCTTTCTTTCAAATACCCACACAGTACCTATGAAAAGCATTCGCCACCTGGGAAGCTCTCGTTTTATTGTGGTACAGCATTGTATCACAGTGGATTTAATTTGGCTTTTTTAACATCAATAAACACAAAAATTTATCTCCATGTCAAACTGAAAACAAATCCCTTAAACGTGATCTAAATTAATTACAGACATAAAACGTGAGCGTGACTGGGGTAGAAGAGTGTGTAGGAGGCAGAGAGACAAGATACGGAAGGGAGATAGAGAGGGAGAGGGAAGAGGGAGAGGGAAGAGGGAGAGGGAGACGGTGACGGAGACGGATTCGGAGACGGAGAAAGAGAGAAAGAGTGGACGGAAAGCAAGTGTGGAGAGAGGGGTATTTGGGATAGAAAGAATGGAGATAGAAAGAAGTGAGGTGTGAGTGAAGAGAAGTGAGAGGTACGAGAGAGTAATGTGGATGTGGAGAGAGAGAGAGAGAGAGAGAGAGAGAGAGAGAGAGAGAGAGAGAGAGAGAGAGAGAGAGAGAGAGAGAGAGAGAGAGAGAGAGAGAGAGAGAGAGAGGGACTGGCGGGGACAGTGGAGAACAGGGACAGGAGAGGGACCATGTGTGGAGAGAAGGGCAGAGAGATGAGAGAGATTTCGAATAGCTTGAGAGATTGGAACCTTTTGGGAGACCGGGACCGATGGGGTGGCGTACGGAGAGACACTGGAGCGAGAAAGAGACCGAGCCTGGGCAGAGAGACGTGAGAGAGTGTGTGAACGTGATAAGTCTTGGATGAGGGTGTGTGGAGAAGAGTGAGTCAAAACCCAGAAAAATGTACTGTGATGGTCCATAGGGGTTTCCGTCACGCATGGCATTCTGGGACTGCAATGCCACCATTGCAATGTGCTGCCGAATCATCCAATCCGTCTCGGTGACTCCTTTCCTTGACCCGACTCCTTCCAACCCGCATCGGCGTTTTCCCTCCCTCGTAACCTTCTTCGCCACCTCCCTCTCTCTCTGATCTCCAACCCCTCACTCCTTGTGGACGGCATATCCGAATATAACGTTTACAGTCCTGATGTTGCTTTCGTCGTCGTCGTTCGGTCGCACCTTACGCCTGATTTAATACATGCCCATGGTGATAACTCATTTTCTACCCTGACCGCCGCTTTCCGTTTCCGATCCAATTTCCTTACTATTTGCACTTATTTGCACCTTCTCCCATCCCAGATCGTACTTGTGCAGCGTCTCTGTTACCTTCTCATGTCTTTCTTTATCGAAAGCCTTTGCACAGACAATAATGCATAAATAGATGGTCTTTTGTGCCTCAGCGCATCTGTCCATGAAGTTCCTCATCGCAAATATTCCTTTCCTTGCTCCTGAGCCTTTACGAAAACCAAACTGTGTTTCTCCAGTTTCACCGCTGATTGTATTTTTCATTCTGCCGAACACTAGTTTTCAACAGTAACTTTACGCAGTCCTTGGCTTGTTTTGGTAAGGCGATAAATACCGATTTGAGTAAGTCCTCCGGAAGATTTCCTGTCATCTAACTGTTGTTTAGTAATTTTAGCATTATTCATTTTTAAAATTTTAGCATTTCAAGGTTCATATTTCCCTGCAGGCTAAGCGATTTCAGAATTTCAGCAGAAATATTATCTTCAACGGCCGCCTTTCTGACTTTTAGACTCCATCAAAAGTTTTTTTGTGCTGATTAATTGTGTTAAATCCTCAAACAAGTTATCTTCAAATATTTCCGAATGTTGTCAGGGTCCGTTCCGGAACACGTTCCAGGGTTTGATCCAGTCCGAGGGTTCCGGACTCCGGGTCCTGCACTTGTCCCTCCCGTCACCGTGATCTAGTTAGGACCCTCCTAGCCTAAGGAGACACACCTGTAACTCATTGAGCTGCAGGTGCTTATAAGGGGTCTTGGGACTGGGACCAGGCGGGTGCTCGTTTTGTTCTGTTTCCCGTTTCTCCGCCAGCTGCTAACTCTTCCCTGCATTTTGGGATCCCGCCCGGGGTCAGACCTTCTCTTCATCATACTTCTCTGCCCCGTGCCAGTACTGCCAGGTTGGTCCGCTCCCCCACCTTTCTTCCCATGCGCTGGTCCCGCTTCTACGCTTGGTTTAGTTTTTCGCGCGGTCGCGCTGTCTGCCCGCCGTTTCTGAATTTCCCGTTGTCATGGCTGTTGAGTTGGTCAACCTGGACCTATGCACGTTCCTACCCCTTGCCCCTGTCGGTCACGTCTGCCCGACCTACCTCGGCGCGGCAGTGGTTCTGCCTGCTCCTATCCCTTGCCTCCGTCGGGCGTATCCGGCCGACACGCCGTGGCCTGGTGCGGGTTCTACCCTCTCCTTCTCTTCCGCCCAAACCCTGAGATTGTGCCCCGCATCAGCCTAGGGGTCCGCGTCGTGCCGCCACCTAGACCTTTCCGTCTGCCTGCCTGCCTGAACCGCGGGAGCCTGCCTACCTGACTGGAAGTTCGGGAAGCCGCTCCGCTCTGCCTGCTGGAACTCGGGGACCTGCCCGTCAGGAGCCTGCCTACCTGAACTCGAACTTCGGAAGCCCGCTCCCCTCTGCCTGCATGAACTTCGGGAGCCGCTCCGCTCTGCCTGCCTGAACCCCGTGGACCTGCCTGCCTCAACCCCGTGGACCTGCCTGCCTCAACCCCTTGGACCTTCCTGCCTGAACCTCGGGGACCTGTGTCTCTGCCTGAACCCAGGGATCTGTCTGCCTGCCTGCCTGAATCCCGGGAACCTGCCTACCTGACATCGAACTTCGGGAGCCGCTCCGCTCCGCCGGCCTGAACTTCGGGAGCCGCTCCGCTCCGCCGGCCGGAACTTCGGGAGCCGCTCCGCTCCGCCGGCCGGAACTTCGGGAGTCGCTCAGCTCCGACTGCCTGAACTCTATCTGCCTGAACCCCAGCTAACCTTAAGTGTCATGGCAACCCCATCCTGTCCTTCCCCTAGTACTTCTGTGTCTGCGTCCTGCGTTTGGACCCATCTGGCCCCTCCTGACAGATGTACTCAACTCATCTGTCCATGATCTTTTCTTTTTCATGGTATGGATTACCACTACCGTCTTCGATACCTCCAGGGGATGGCATTGTCCTCCTGAATTTTCTCATATCCTTTGCCTTTTTGTGAAGGCGTCTGTAATCATTACATCGTTCATACCGCTCAATTTCTTAACACTGTTCACTCATCCAATTCCCTTTAGCTTCCTTGCATTTTCTTTGAATCAAGACGTGTTGGGCATTGTATCGTTCATTATCCAATTGTTTTAACTTATGTTGTTTTCATTTGTGAAATTGCAGACATCTGCGTTTTCCACTTAAGAATATCCTCTTCTCACCAATACTCTTCGGAAACGGATGAACAACAAAACAGTATTATGACCGGATTCTATTGTTCTACGGTTTCGCACACTTCCCTGCTACTAGATCTAAAGGCAAGCCTTTTACTTGTACCTCAGAGTTCCACACATGTGGACTCTCCGTGATATCTGGCTAAAATAAAAGATTCGCTATTTGAGATCTGCTACCGAACTTCATTTTGAAATATCTCTGACAAATTGCTGTAGTCCAGAAGGATCCCGACAAAATGGGGTGGAACGATGGTGGAACTGAGAGTCGCAGAGGGAACTTCGAGTTCGCCACTCGGATCCGGATCCTAGTTCCACCCAAGATGTTCTCCGATTAGTAAATAAATCCAATAGATATAGTTATGACTTGAAGAGACTAATGTAACGGAACTTCGTTTGCGCTTCTGCCTGCGAGGGACAGATTTTCCTTTGCAGGACCAGGTACGTAGATTGAAGGCGGATGGGAAGTAGTGACAGTAAAGCTGATCAGAAATGCCGGGGAGAGAGTTCCCTGTAAGGATGAGGATCAAAACCAGATCTGTAGATTGAAGGAAGATCGTAAGTAATGATTGTAAAGTTGATGAGAGAAATTCGGGGAGAGTTTTCTCTGTGATGGTTAAAAAGAAAATGTGAACGAAGCACCCGAAGATTGAACAATAAAGGAATCCCTGAGAGATCCGCTGGTGTCTCCCTGCTGATGCGGTCTGTTTGGAAAGTGGATATCATGGATATGTAATCTTTTTACTAGCGGCTTGTGTGGTTGGACAGAAGGACGGTGACCCTCTGGGAGTCTTTTTAGTTAAAGAAAATCAAACGTTTTAAACAAGAAACTGGTAGCGCTGACAGAGTTCCTACTTGGGATTATGATTATATAACGTGGTGTTATTATTTATTCACTTTAATTTGTTTATTTGTGCCTGTCTCATCGGAGGGTGATGTCCTCGCTTTGATAAGTGGTTGTGTTGTGTGTGTTGTGTGTGTTGTGTGTGTTGTGTGTGTTGTGTGTGTTGTGTGTGTTGTGTGTGTTGTGTGCGCTGCTGTGTTTCACACCCTGGGTCGGGGAAACGTTGTCTCATCGGAGGGTGATGTCCTCGCTTTGATAAGTGGTTGTGTGTTGTGTGTGTTGTGTGCGCTGCTGTGTTTCACACCCTGGGTCGGGGAAACGTTGTCTCATCGGAGGGTGATGTCCTCGCTTTGATAAGTGGTTGTGTTTTGTGTGTGTTGTGTGCGCTGCTGTGTTTCACACCCTGGGTCGGAGAAACGTTGTCTCATCGGAGGGTGATGTCCTCGCTTTGATAAGTGGTTGTGTGTTGTGTGTGTTGTGTGCGCTGCTGTGTTTCACACCCTGGGTCGGGGAAACGTTGTCTCATCGGAGGGTGATGTCCTCGCTTTGATAAGTGGTTGTGTGTTGTGTGTGTTGTGTGTGTTGTGTGCGCTGCTGTGCTTCACACCCTGGGTCGGAGAAACGTTGTCTCTTTTGTCGGTGTGCGTGTGTGTGGTTAAATGACAGTGAACTTGACTTGAGTTGAATAAGTGCCGGAGGTAGCTAATCGACACCATCCTACGAAACAACAACAGAGAAAAAAAGACTGACTGACCAAACGATGTCCAAACAAAAGAAAGGGGAGGCGTCTCTATCCTCACCTGGACAGCCTGTGACCAGGCCGGAATCAGGTCTGGACAAAGTTTTCATGTCAGCAGATGCTACACGACAGAATCAAACACCCCGAACCCGCCTGATAACGCTCAGGCAACCGAAGCAGAGGGGCAAGAGGGGGACAAACGGCAAGACAAAGAACTATACAAGGAAAGATGAGCCCATTTTTAGGTCCGCTTCTGAACCGTTGAGGGGTCTTAAAAAAGAGGACACGACTATAATTTGCGTATTAGAACAGGAAACGGCGAGAAATTAAAAGACGCGAATTCAGAACTCGATCCTGTTACATAATATCCAAAAAAGAAATCTATGATTGGCACCACCTCGGTAACTGGGCTATAGACCCCGTCTGAAGTTCGGGCTATGGGACAAATTTGTGAAATGTATAACTCCGTGACTGGAAATGTTCAGAATGATCTGAAAAGTGGTGTGCGGAACCCACTTGGCCTGAAGTACAAATCGCGTTTGAATTTCCCAGAGGAATAGAAGGGGGAAACGATAATGGTGGATATTCCGTTACCATGGGGACGTGGTTAAAGGGATCGTGTTCGTCTGCCCGTGTGGGACAATACGTCAGCATAGTGATTTTGGAGAGGGGACCAGCTGCAGGCAAATATCAGGAGACAATATAACTGACTTCATTTCCCGTTTCCATGACACATGATAGAATAGACTTGCAGAGCAACTCTACTCTGCCGTACACAGAATTGGAAATACATCGGGTCTAAGATGTTAACCAACGACAGCTTATCCTGACATGCCAAACTCTGATGCATTTACATTGCACAGTCCGATACACTGAAACATCTCATCCGAGCAATCATCAGAAGCTCCTTTCCGTGACGAACAGAGACTCTTTCTGAAACTGCACGCATCTATTATGGTCCAAAGGACGAAGCAACAGAAGGATTTTTGAGTGAATATCAGAATGAGCGATTTAAACTGCCAAACCTAACCCCTCATGTCACCACAGCCATCAAACCCCCTGCAACTCCTGAACTCCTCGGACCCGTGCTTCAGACTTTACAGGAGTTAAACCGCACACAGTGTATAATTCCGCCTAATACTAACGCTACTCTACAGCTTCATTCCGCTCAGTCTGGTTGTGTAATGTTTCCTTCTTCATCCTTAAAACAATGATTGTTTGCGGTTTGCTCCCCCTGCTTTGCCTGAGTATGGCGTAGTCGTGTTGCTTTCGCAGGCACCTCCCTCTCGGTGGGCGATAAACAAACATCACGAGGGTCCTCCGTCCCACCATACGACCCTACCCTCTATACGGCTACATGATTTGTCGCTGGAGGCAATGCAAGGCATGAATCCTGTCAGAAAGGCACTTTTCGATCAGGAAGGGCTTGTACCAGGCTGCAGTCCTTGTAATTCCCTTATTTTACCAGTTCCAAAAACAGGTCGTTATAATGAGTGTCTTTTTTGTTTGCAATACTAAAGGGCGATTAGCAAGACAGCATGTCAGGGATTTACTGATGGCAATTTAACCGAACGACAAGGCGCCGCTGACAACCCACTGTATAGTGTCTGCACAATTACCAGCAGTTGTAAGAGGCATGTCTGGGTGTCTAACATCTGTCGCCGACACTACAATTAAAAAACATAGAACACAGAAACCTACAGCACATTACAGGCCCTTAGGCCAGCAATGTTGTGCCCACTGTGTGACCTGATCTCGGAACTGCTTGTATTTCCCTGGGGTATAAACCTCTACCTTTCAAAGTTCCATGTACCTATCTAAGAGGCATTTAAACTATTGTATTAGCTTCCATCACCACCTCCGGTAGTGTATTCCACGCACTGTGTCAAAACTGAACTCTGACATTCCCTCGGTACCTATTTCCAAGCACCTTTTTTTGTCCCAAGGAAAAGAAAGCCACGGGTTATCCACACGATCAATGCCGCGCGTCAACTTATACATATAATTATGCTAGAAACGTCCAATACTATTAAATACTATTGTATCTCCCTGATGAAGTGTGTCTCCCCGGAACATTGACTGATTACACTTTTGCATAGATTCTGCCCGGCTTGCTGGGCTCCTTAGGATTCTATGGGTATTACTTTGATTTATAGAGTCTGCAGATGTTCTCCAGTTTGCGATTAGACTTGGACAACAGTCAACAACATTGGAAACTGCGCTGCCTTCACGAGGCAAAATTAACCCCGGGTCATTACCAACTCCGGAATGCGATGGTCTTGTCATTTAATCTTGCCAGGCAATTATGTCGTAGTCTTTAAGACACTCAATCTGATTGGGAGTTAAATTGGCCAAGACTAGAATGACGTCGCTTGGGATTGAACGCTGCTTTAGCGTTCACGGTGGCCGAAGATTGGACACAATCCTTACGTATCACTGGAAACATTATTTATGATAAAGCATTGAGTGAGTATTAACTGGCGCGAGGTGCATAAATCTCTTCTTCGCTCGAAAAGATATCTGTCGTGTCGACTCTTACTTCCGGCAGCACCGGGCGAGGAGAATCACCGGTGTTGTATAACGCTGATCGGTCGCAGGACAGACATCAGCGAGACGGAACTGGAAATGCGAAAGAGTCGGTATCGTTCCGTCAGAAAGCTGTACAAAGTCATTCAAAGTAATTTTAATTCGGATTTCCGTATCATTCATTTAATTTTTCATACATCGGTACAACTTTCAGGTAGAGCGTAATTAGTTGGAGAGAGCAAAAAATAAACAAATAACTTTTTCCCGTAGATGTGGAAGTTGATTAAATTTCAGCGTACATTGATGATCAATATAAATATATGTTCCTGCACTGAGATTTCCTTTGTTCAGTACGCGACCGGACGGAAGGTGTCGTCAGACAGAAACAGAGAACAGAGGGAAAGAAAGAGACTGTGACGGGGCCTCGGGATGTGAACAGAGATCAATCCAGAGAGATGCGGGGACAATGAGGGAGCAGGTCGGAGATGGAGATGGGGTTGACAAAGAAGGAAAATAACGCACACTCACTCTGGTCCAGTCCGATCATGTTTCCCTCGCCGTGAAACTCTCTAGTCCACGATGATATTAGATTTTGTTCAGATCGGGACCGCACAGAGAGAAACAGGGAACAGAGGAAACAGATTTTCACGGGACCTCAGGATGTGAACGGAGATAAAGAGGCAGATATGAAAGGAGAAAGTGGAGCAGTCCGGAGATGGAAAAGCAGTTGGATAAGAACAGAACACACACACACACACACACACACACACACACACACACACACACACACACACACACACACACACACACACACATACAGACACACACACACACACACACACACACACACACACACACACACACACACACACACACACACACACACACACACACACACAACTCCGCTATGTTTCAGTCTGATCCCGTTCCCCTCACCGGCGTGGGGGAAGGAGTGAGCGAGGACAACGTGAGAGATATTGGGAGTAAAACACCGTGAGCGTCACTGAAAAGGATGAATCAGAAACAACGGAGAGAATGGAGAAAAGGGAGAGGACTCTTCCTAACTGGAGCAACCCAGGGTAAAACGCTGTCAGATGTAATGGAGTTTATTACAATAAAACAGGAGGGACCTGACTATATAGACCCTCCATCGGGGTGAATTACAGCTGAGGTGACCGCTATATATTCCATATTCGATGAAGGACACATTTCACCTGTATGGGTTAAACAGTTAGTGAAACATATCATCACAAACTATATGCGCATTTCAGAGCGCTCAGTTGTTACCCGTGGTTCTACATATCGGCGAGTGGATAGATTATGGAGGAAACATGGTGTTTGACTGAAATCTCCCTCAGAAAGAAACAAGTCGCTCTAAGCTTTACGGAATTTGGTTAACAGTTTCAGCGGGTATTTCACCGCGTTCTTCAGCTCCTCTCTGAACTTGCTCTGAGTCACGGCGTAAATACATGTGTTGGTGCAGGAACTGAGGATCTGCAGCATCGTCGCCGTGGATTCTGCGATATAAATCGGATCCGTGGCCGAGTAACGAGGGATGTTTGCAATCCGTATGTAAATATCAAATACTACCCGTGTTAACCACAGAAATATAAAACTACCGGTTATACTGAATAGTAAAACGACCGATTTCCTTCGGTTCTCCATCTCCAGGTCCTTGTCATTCTTTCCGATGCTGCGGCCCCGGAGCCCCATCCGGACTTTGTTGGCGGAAAAAATCAGTCTAACTGTCAGAACATTGAACAATAAAATCAGAACAAACGGGAGACAAGGCATGAAAATACGATGAATCATCTCAAATGCGGCCCACGAGGGAGACGTATAGAAACTCTCTTTGGTCACACAGCCATAGAAAACGCCATTAATTATTAACCAAGGATCCAATGTAAAGTAGAAAGGGATACTTTCTAAACAGCCTAGAACACTCACTGTCCCGATAACCACAGCCGCCGTTCTTTCGGTGCAATATTTTATTTTCAGCTTTTCACAACAAATAACCACAAATCTGTCACAGGTGAACGTGACTGTCAGCCAGACAGAAACCCCGGTGGTTGCTATGAGCAGGCAACGAACAACCCTACAAACGGAAGTCCAAGAGAGGAAGGAAGACTTAAAGTATATGAGAACAGTCCACTTCAGTAGAGGGTCAGAAATAACGACCAGGAGATCGGCCGCTGCCATTCCCAGCAGGTAGCGAGTGACGCATTTGGAGAGACCGCACTTTCCTCGGGACAGGATAACAATCGCCACCATGTTCACTGCAAGAGGATAGGAAAGAAGCAGAGAAATTACTGACTTGTCAGGCAATACAGCAAAATTATAATAGTATTAGATTTGATCTTGTATTTTTGTTTTCCTGCTACAAATGTTGGAAACCGGTTCAAGGACATATGAAGCCACTGAGAGTGTGCAATATCGGCATGACGGAGAACTTTCGGCGAGTTCTGTAAATGGCTTAAATTGACAGCTGTCCTAATGCCCCCTCGTTCGCAGTGAGGGATGGAAAATAAATATCACTGGCTCTGATCGGCAGAGGAATGAAATGGAATCCACATCTGCAGTGTCCCATTCGCGTTGTTCCGTCACCAAGTCACGCAATTCACAGTCGATTTATACGGACAGAACCACGGAACCGTGTTCCCACGGATGCAGTGTAGCCCGTGTACTCCTGTGCAGACATTTCGATTCACAATTATTACATGGCATCGAGGCAGCGGAGAGGATTTCAGTCGAAGGCAGCATCTTCGATCCAATATGGAACGCTTCCTGCTGCGAAAGCAATGGGATTAATATTGTCTGCGCCTTCCGCCCATGACTGAAATACGGGGTCTGGGCAGGTGGCTGTGGAAACAAGTAGCGAGCGAAACACTCCAGAACATCGGAATTAACTCTCAGGTTCCGCCGGTTACAGGTTTGACAGCGGCTTACCGGGAATCCCAACGGCTGAAATAAGAGGGTAATAAATGTCTTCAATCCGCCAGATTACTGGATATGCCATTTGAGTGACGCAGTGAACGCGATTGCTCTGAATTCCACAGCTCGACAAGACACTCTGGGCTGACGTACTGCAACAGGCTCTGATTTATACAGGGGATCGATCTCCAGTGACAAGGTCCCACCTCCCACCATTGTTATTGAACAAACAAATTACATCACCGGCAGTGTCTCAGGTGAAAATACTGTTGGCATGGAGCACGAACACGTCAGTATCACTGGCAGTGCCTCAGGCACATTTCTCTGTAATTCGACCAAAATGTGCAATGAAACCAGTAAATGAGCAATGAGCGGCTTCATTTACAACATTCCACAGTTGTAATGACAGCGGTCACGCCGGCTCACATTTTCCAAACTGAAACTTTAATTATGATTCTCTTTCCACAAGCAATCCGGAATCGATGTTTCCAGCATTTTCGGCAATTTTCACTGTCACGCCAATGGTTCATCTACAAATGGATCCCGTTTCCCTACGGTGTTGACTGGATCCAGGCACACATGAACACCCTCCCAGTCTCCGCCTGCAGACGTTAATATTATTTTTACACAGTAGCCCTACTTTGTCCACTCAGACACCAAACCCGTGATGTGCCATCAGATATAAAACATACCCGCAGTGTACAGAGCCACTCTGTCCATTCTCCATCAGACAACAAACCCTCCCCACTCCGTCCCACTATGTGTCATCAGATTTAAAATAAAACCGCTGTGTACAGAGCCACCCTGTCCAGTTCCCCATCACACAACAAACCCTCCCCACCCCGTCCCACAATTTGTCATCAGATATAAAACATACCCGCTGTGTACAGAGACACCCTGTCCAGTTCCCCATCAGACACCAAACCCTCCCCACCCCGTCCCACTATGTTTCATCAAATATAAACCATACCCGCTGTGTACAGAGACACCCTGTCCAGTTCCCCATCAGACAGCAAACTCACCCCACCCCGTCCCACTATGTGCCATCAGATATAAAACATACCCACTGTGTACAGAGACACCCTGTCCAGTTCACCATCAGACACCAAACCCTCCCCACCCCGAGCCACAATTTGTCATCAGATATAAAACGTACCCGCTGTGTACAGAGACACCCTGTCCAGTTCCCCATCAGACACAAAACCCACCCCACCCCGTCCCACTATGTGCCATCAGATATAAAACATACGCGCTGTGTACAGAGACACTCTGTCCAGTTCCCCATCCGACACCAAACCCTCCCCACCCCGTCCCACTATGTGCCATCAGATATGAAACATCCCCGCTGTGTACACAGACACCCTGTCCAGTTCCCCATCAGACACCAAACCCTCCCCACCCCGTCCCACTATGTGCCATCAGATATGAAACATCCCCGCTGTGTACACAGACACCCTGTCCAGTTCCCCATCAGACACCAAACCCTCCCCACCCCGTCCCACTATGTGCCATCAGATATGAAACATCCCCGCTGTGTACACAGACACCCTGTCCAGTTCCCCATCAGACACCAAACCCTCCCCACCCCGTCCCACTATGTGCCATCAGATATGAAACATCCCCGCTGTGTACACAGACACCCTGTCCAGTTCCCCATCAGACACCAAACCCTCCCCACCCCGTCCCACTATGTGTCATCAGATATAAAACATACTCGCTGTGTACAGAGACACCCTGTCTAGTTCCCCATCAGACACCAAACCCTCCCCACCCCGTCCCACTATGTGTCATCAGATATAAAACATACCCGCTGTGTACAGAGACACCCTGTCCAGTTGCCCATCAGACTTGAGGGACATCGATGTTCTCGTCATTGTGATGAGTTTCTCCATGATTATGATTATTTCCGTTATCTTGAAGTCCAGATCTGTCCCTATACACCCTACCCCCCATCTCTTAAACTGTCTTCTTTGTTGAATCTGGCGGAGAAACAGTTAGATGCTCAAACACTGTGGCGGTCTATTATCTGTAGGAATATAATGGGCGGATAAGTCCATTGACTGTGGGTTAAGAACGCAAACATCAACAAGTATGTCTCTGGTGAAAATACAGTTATCATTGAACAGAATATTCTCTGCCATGTATAGATTCCACTCGGTACACAGAGGTCTTCATCTGCTGCTTTAACATAAAAATACACTTGTCGTTTTCATTCCCTCCGATGTGCCCTTGTGGAAATAAATGCAGGATCGCCAGGTAAGGTCACATCATCAGATAAGGACATATCAAAAACCGTTATAATCACATACACACGCACACACACACATACACATACACACGCACACACACACACATACACACACACACACACATACACGGTAGGTGCTCTGTTAAATTATTTGCCTATTTCCCTGTCTATTCCCTTCTCTTCTTCCACTGAAACCGTTAACCTGGGTATTTTACGACCAATCGTATCATTGATAAAAGGATAGAGGCAGCAGAAGAGATAGCTGAACAGTCGCAGTACCATGTTGCAAATCCTAGAGAAAGAAAATGAATAGTAAGTTGGGAGAATGTAGCGTAATTTCTCAGTCTGCCGGAGAGCAAAGTATTTATTATGCAGGAAGCTCCAAGCCGAAAATGAAGAGAGAATGCATATGCATTTCACATGAAATAACGAACTAGTGAGAGAGAACGGCAACAATGCAGCGACAAGCAACTTAAGGGAGACTTTCAGTCAGATAATAAGGGTGTTTGTTTAAATCTCGACTTGATTGTCACCGGTATAATGTTCAAATGTGGTTCATTTTATACCCACCTGTCTCCGGAGCAATGTGAGAGTGCGGGGTTCATTTTGAAGTTATCAGAACCCTGGTACACATTGATAGCGTGGCCTTCTGCACGTGGATCTCTTTGGTTCAGTATGAAAAAATGCATTTCACTCTGTATCTATCAGTCTCTGCGACAGTGTGAGAGTGTGGGTTTCCTTCTGTATCTGTCAGTCTCTGTTAGTGTGAGAGTGTGGGTTTCATTCTGTATCTGTCAGTCTGTTACAGTGTGAGAGTGTAGGGTCCTGTCTGTATCTGCCTGTCTCTGCTCGAGTATTACGTGTGTCGTCTCAGTCCTTTACCTGTGAGACTCTGATTCAGTGTGAGCGGGTCTATTTTTCCTCCGTCTTTCCCGCTGTTCCTCAAATTCAGTATGTACTCTGAAAATATATTCTGTATTCCCTGAGCTATTTTTTGAACAAGAGTCTCTTGCAGTTGGTTTATGTTTAAATTGTGAAAGTGACAATGCACTGATGAATGATGATGGTTGTATGGAGCAGTACATTCTGTGTAATGGAGTCTTATGGCAAGCAGACCGTTCGGACGGCATCATTCTGCATGCGATTCGTTCTTAAACTACATGGAGCCAAACGAACAGCACCTGATCCGTATCTTTCTATGATTTGTTAAAACAATCTCTGAAATGCTGAAATAAAATAAGGAAAATAAATATTTTTAAATATGTTAATTAAATATCTGCAGAACTGTATTAATAAATTGATTGAAATAAAGCCCACAGACGCTGCGAGTTTCACGTTGGAGCAGCATTTACATGCATTTCTCTCATCACATTCTGCAGGGATTGTATTGAGAGCATCCTGAACAGCTGCATCACTGCCTGGTTCGGAAATTTCACCATCTCAGATCACAAATACCTGCAGCGAATAGTGAGGTCAGCTGAGAAGATCATCGGGGTCTCTCCTCCCGCCATTTTGGATATTTACACTACACGCTGCATCCGCAAAGGAAAGAGCATTATGAAGGACCCCACACCCCTCATACAAACTCCTCTCCCTCCTGCCATCTGAGAAAAGGCACTGAAGTATTCCGGCTCACACGACCAGAAAATGTAACAGTTTCTTCCCCCAAGCTATCAGACTCCTCAATACCCAGAGCATTGACTGACACCAACTTACTGCCCTCTACAGTGCCTATTGTCATGTTTATTAGTTATTGTAATGCCTGCACTGTTTTGCTCACTTTATGCTGTCCTGTGCAATTCTGTAGCCTAGTGTAGTTTTATTCTGTGTTGTTTTTTTTTTCTTACGTAGTTCAGTGTAGCTCTGGTACTGTTTCATGTAACACCATGGTCTTGAAAAACCTTGTCTCGATTTTATTGTGAACTGTACCAGCAGTTATGGTCGAACTGACAATAAAAAGTGACTTGACTTGACTTGACTTGAACAGTTCTAAATTGCGCCCTTCACCGTGTATTCCGCATTCTTAGGCTTCCCGATTCTGTAACATATTCCTCAATGTGTACCTGTCCATGAATTAACTATGTTTATTTCCCACTCACAAATAATACAATATTCATTTCGATTTCTTATCTTTCAGTTTCTGCTACAGTGTGAGATATTGGGGATCAGTCTTTATCTGTCAGTCTCTTCTCGAGCATTACGTAATCTATATCAGTCCTGTACCTGCGAGCTTCTGCTTCAGTGTGAGCGGGTCTATTTTCATCCTTCTTTCCCGCTGTTCCTCAAATTCAGCAAATACACTTAAAATAGATTCAGTATTCCCTGAGCTATTTTTAGAACATCATTCTCCTGCAGTTGGTTTATGTTAAAATAGTGAGAGAGGCAGCGCACTGATGAATGATGACGGTTCTAT
This sequence comes from Hypanus sabinus, assembly GCF_030144855.1. Classification (NCBI taxonomy): domain Eukaryota; kingdom Metazoa; phylum Chordata; class Chondrichthyes; order Myliobatiformes; family Dasyatidae; genus Hypanus; species Hypanus sabinus. The sequence continues at coordinate 92,860 of NW_026779148.1, read as the reverse complement.
GGAGCAGTACGTCCTGTGTAATAGGGTCACACTGCAAACAGACCGTTCGGCCCGGCATCAGTCTATATGCAATTCGTTGCTAAACCACATCGAGCCATACGAACAGCACCTGATCCGAATATTTCTATGGTTTTGTAAAATAATCTCTAAAATGTCGAACGAAAATGAGGAAAATAAATATTTCCTTAATTTAATTAAGTTAGTAGATACCTAAATTCATAAATTGATTGAAATAAAACCCACAGAGGGAGCGAGTTTCATGTTCGAGCAGCATTTACATGCATTTCTCTCACAGTTCTAAATTGCTGCCTTCGCCATGTGTTCCGCACTCTTAGGTTTGCCGATTCTGTCAGATATTCCTCAGTGTGCACCGGACCGTGAATTAGCTAGAGTTATTTCCCACTCACAAATAATAAAATATTCATTTCGATTTTCTTATGACAGTCTCAGACTGCTCTGCAATATGCCATGCATTTTTCATTGATAAAATTGTGATAGCCTTGTTCCGTGCAGCACTGAAAGAGTTTGTGAGTGGGAATGCGAGGGGAGATCATGTTTCACATTTGGAATCATCCAAAGCTACACACTGCAGCACGCGGTTGATGGAAGAATCCTGGTAAATTGGCGTCACTGATTACGTCACTGCACAGCCGGGAATGTTCAAATCGTCAAGGGCATGGTGGGCGGAAAAGTTGTTCCTGTGTTGCAGGATACAGTGTCCCACATTACACCCATCAGTGCAGAAGAACGAGATGAATGTAGGTGAATGGACAGAAGATGGTGAACAGATTGATATTACAATGGGAACACATCACCTGGACATGTTGGGGTCATGGAACAGCAGAGAACAGGAACAAGCCCTGTGACTCACCACTCCTGCGCTGAACAAGATACCGAATGAGACTAAACTCTATTCACTGTACAGTACCCATCTCCATTCTTTCACTGCATGTGCTGAGCCAACAGTGTCGTAAACAACAATGTATTACCGACAGACGATTTTCCAGGCATCCACCATTACCTGTGAAAAAAAAAACAACTTGTCCCGCGCATCTGGACAATTCGATGCCCAGATGCAGAAGCAGGAAAAAGTCGGAGCAGGGCTGGGCATAGCTGGACTGTGGCTCCGAATTCAGGTCCCGTCAATTTGGGATGGATGTGGTCGTCTCCGTCATGTAGCCAAGAATATTCCTGAGAATATTTCCACCGGTACGGAACCTCAGACGAGGGTTAGACTGGAAAAGCTGTTATTACTCGTCCTGGAGCAGAGAAGCAGAAGAAGTGTACAAAGGCTCTGGTAAATCTAGTCAAGAAGAAAGGACGAGCTTACGAAAAGTTCAAAAATCTAGGTAATGATAGAGAACTGGAAGATTATAACGTTAGCAGAAAAGAGCTCACGAAAGTATTTTGGAGAGCTGGAAGGGGCCATGAGAAGTCCTTGATGGACAGGATTAAGAAAAACCCCAAGACATTCCACAAATAGGTGAACAGAAAGAGGATAAGAAATGAGAGAATAGGACCAATCAAGTGTGACCGTGGAAAAAAAGTGTATAGAAGCAGGGGAGATAACGGAGGTACTTAATGAGTACGTTGCCTCAGTATTCACTACGGAGAAAGGATCTTGGCGTTTGTAGGAATGACCTACAGCGAACTGTAAAGCTTGAACATGTAAATATTAAGGAAGAGTATGTGATGGAGCTTTTGGAAAGCATCAAGTTGGGTAAGTCACCCGGAGTGTTCAAGGCCTACAACAGCAACGTTACCCAAATCAGCCAACGCTACATCGACGATTACATATTTGCTGCTTCCCTCACTCGTGCTGAGCTCGTTCATTTATTCAAATTTGCCTCCAACTTCCGCCGTACCCTCAAATGTACCCGGTTCATTTCGACAACGCTTTTCCCTTTCTCCATCTCTGCCTCCAGCTCCGGAGACAGTCTATATGCTGTTATATTTTATCAACCTACAGCCTCACAGCAGTCCGGACGGTACCTGTTTTTACGCTGTCATTTGTAAATAAAGTCATCCCTTCTTTCAGCTCTTCCGTCCCCTCTGTGTCTGCTCTCAGGATGAGGCTTTTCATACCAGAGCAAATGAAGTGTCCTCCTTCTTCAAAGAAAGGGGATTCCTCTCCCCAAACATGAACGCTGCCTCACCCGCATCTCTTCCATTTCACGCACATCTGCCCTTACTCCATCCTTTCGCGGCCCATCACAGAGAGTGTTCCTCTTTTTCACTCACTTACCGCACCACAATGCACATTCTGAACATAATCGCACATACCGTCCACTGCCTCCAAAGGGATCCCGCCGCCGAGCACATCTTCCCATCCTCATACAACTCCCGACCATTTCTGCTTTCTGCAGGGATGACTCCCTGTGTGACTCCCTTGTCCCTCCCCACTGATCTTCCGCCTGGCACTTATCATGGTAACTGGAACAATCGCAACATCTGTCCTTACATCTCCTCCCTCAGGGCCCCAAACATTCCTTCCACGGGTGGCGACACTTCACTTGCGAGTCTTTTGGGGTTATCTACAGTATCCGGTCGTTGAGAGCTCCTATATATCAGTGAGACCCAATGTAGATCGGAAGGCCCCTCCCCCTCGTCGAGCACCTGCCCCGAAAAGCGGTGGCCCCTTTCGATTCGACTTCCCGTTCCCATTCTGACATGTCAGTCCGTGGCCTCCTCTACAGCCAAGTCGGCGACACACAGGTTCGAGTACTGACACCTTGTATTCCGTCAGGGTAGCCTCCAATATCCTGGCATGAACATCGATTTCTCTAATGGCTGGTCATTGCCCACACTCAACCCCACAACCTCTTCCCCATTCCGCATTCATGTCTCCCTTTCACAACTTCTCTTCTTACCTGATCACCCCCACTCTCTGGTGCTCTCCTGTAGCCACCCCCACCCCAAACACTTCCCTTCTTTCCATGGACTTCTTTCTGCTCGATTCAGATTCTCCCTTCTCCAGACCTTTATTTCTTTCACTAATCAACTTTCCATCTCTTTATTTCACCCCTCCCTCTTTCACAGTTGTATCTATCAACTGCCACCTTAACTTATCTTCCCCTCTCACAGCTTTCCAACCTCACTTCTCCCCTTCTTTTCCGGTACCGATGAAGGGTCTCAGCCCGAAAAACAATGATTGTTCACTCTTTTCCGTAGATGCTGCCCGACCTGCTTAGTTACTCTAGCATTTTGTGTGCGTTGCTTTGGATTTCCAGTATCTGCAGACTTTCTGGTGTTTGGAATATCTGTCCGAATTTATTTACCCGCGCCTCCACGGAGCCGACAAAAAGGCAGACATAGCTGGGACGTCTTGCGAGTGCTCATGGGTACAGGTTTTGTCTGAGCAAGTGGGAGGATCTAAAGGAGAAATGATTGAGAGTGAGGACAAGCTCCGCCAGACGGAGGAGAGTGATGGTGGAATGGAAGTCATAGGGTTTGGTGTCCAGATAGAAACGGGGAGCTTTGGGAACTTCCTGCTCAGGGATGGGGGTGTATAGGGACTGGGCATGGAAGGTATATATAATATGATATGTGTCAGGGCACCAGACGACATTGAAAAGATGCAAAGCGTGTGAGCTGTCAGGGATGTGTATGGGAAGGGAATGAACCATGGCGAATGAAACGGAGTCAAAGAATACAGATATGATTTTAGTGGGGCAGAACAATCTGTAACAAAGTGTTTACCTGAAAAGGGACGACACTGGGAATTGGGTATGAGGTAGAAACGGGAGACGCCGGTTGCGGGAACTATGAGGGTGCTGCAGTGGAATTTGATCCCCAGTGCTAGTAGTGTTGGGGACAAAGGTCTGATGCTCCGTGGTGGGATCCTTTTCGAGGAGTAAGAAGGAGAAGATGTCTGAGAGCTGACGCTGGGCCTCCGGAAGGTAGTTCTGTCTGAGCGCAAATTAATCTGTCTGGACTTTAGAGCAATAATCAAGCACTGATTGCACCTAAAATTAGTGGTGAATTCCTGATTTCGCTATACCTTGAGTTCTCAACATTCTAATAGCGATAAGTAAACAGAAACTACAGCTAAACTAACTGTTATGAAACTTTGTTTTTGGATAGGGCAACGTGAAACAAATCGGCACGGCATATTGAGGAATTTCGAGATAAGTTTGCTATTCAGGAAATTGCTACTGACTTGTTACTAACTCAATGTTTCTGAAGTGAGATAGCCACTCTGTATTGCACAGTGTGTTTCCAGAAATTCCGAATTACACACAGGGGCAATTTTACCGTCGGGGCTCGATCATAATATGTTGCTCTACTGATTGGGATGTTTATGAAAAGTGGTTTGGAATGGCATTAAATTGTCCGTTTAAGTGGGCACAGTTCACTGTCAGCGCGTCACTTTAATTTTGAGTTAATACTGGGTAGACAGCCTTAAGAAAAGTTAACTGAATTGAATTGAATATATTTTTGACATCCTTCATATAATGAGCAAAAATCTCTACTTTTTCCGTCTAAATGTGCAAAATGCAGTTATAGTAATTTATAATAAATCGTGTTTAGTACTACTTCTTAGACAATTTGTACTGCTCTTTCTTATTTTAATGTAACGGCAGTCAGTATCTTCCCGGAACAAGGACAGAGGACTGGATTTCCAGACATATTACGCTCTTTTCGCCATGCCTGATCACACATGCAACGTGACTGAGAGTGTCCGGAGTGAATGTGATCGGATGAGAAACAGGCGTAGATCCTTTGGCAATACAATGTGAATTTCGTGTCACGCACGAGCACAAAGAAATATTTCAATAACTTGTTAAGGAAAATTCGGATAAGAAAAAAAAATGGGGAATGAGGTGTTTGATTCTACACTTACAGTTTAAAATCTAAGAGCAGGTCTTGCAGACTTGACAAACTGACGTCATGTGACGTGGGGTCAAAACAAGTTCCAGTGGATCATCAGAATACAGGAGCAGAAGTTGCCACTCAGTCAATCGAGTCATTTATATCGTGAGCTTCTCCGTTTGCTGAAACTGGAAAGATTCAGCCAGACAGAGAATAGATCGATAAATCTCCCGATCACATGCTGGTAAAGGAGGCACACTGGAACATTAAATAAAATGAAAACTCCAAACAAAATGTAAAGAGAATGGATGTCGGGATGGCAAACACGGCCGGGTCACTGCACAGATTTAGATAAGGACAATTCGAGAATATATCACTTTGTTTTCAACACCGGATATTAGAGGGACTGATGTGCAAGTTAAAATTCATTTTACTGAACGGAAATATCTAAGCAATCTGATCTATATAAAACAATGCTTCATTTCCTGGAATAATGGAAAGGCAGAACTGCTGGGACAACGACGTTTTCAGGAAGTTCAATTTATTAATACGCTTGTAGAGCAGGTGTAGATTTATTTTCGAAATGGGAGAACGACTTGACCCTTTCAGCTGAGCGGTAGAGATATCTAAAATGTTTCCAAACTGAAATAGCGGGGGAGATCAAATGAACTTTCAACTGTTCTCTGAATCTGGTCTGGGTCATTCCATCAATAAATTTATTCGTGCAGCTGCTGAAATTCTGAAACACAGAACCCCAAAACTGTGCCTGAAAAAGCCGAATAGATATTTTCTTGTCGGTGTAGAGGCATCGCATGAGAATGAAGACCAGAGTGGTTGTCACCCAACACAGAAGGAAACTCACCGTCAGGCTGAAGAGCAGAATGATGGATTGTCTCCGACTCTCCATCTCCGGATCTCGCTGTTTCCCGCAATTTCTCCGCCCCTTCAGCCCCCTGCGGACTCTGCTCGCCGCCAGTATCTGTCTGACGGTCAGAGCATTGAGAGTCAAAATGAGGAAGAAAGGAAGTAGCGGATTCAACAGACGGTCCACCCAATAAAACCACTCAAACGATTCTGTGAAAGGAAGTGCGGGCCTATTGGTACAGACCCAGTTACCATTTCCAACAACGCGGCTCCATTCATATACAGGAAATAAAATGGAATGTTTTTTGAACAGAAACCGACAGAAACTGTGCCTATCACCAATCCTGCAACTTTGGATATGCAGCACTTCGCTTTAAATTTAGCGGAGCAAATGACCACAAAGCGATCGAAAGTGAAATCGACAGTAAACTACACGGAACAGTCAACGGCCACGTGACACAGGACATAGTGGACAAGGCAGAAAGGAGCGTTGTACAGGACTCCGTAGTGAATCCGTATGAAGTATCCGTAGAACTTAACGTTTCAAAAGTGATATAGCTATTCCGGATTGCGCAATGTGTTTCCAGAAATTCCGAATAAGAGGAAAGGGCAAATTCAAAGTGGGGGCTCAATCAATAGATGAAGTTGCTCCACTGGGGCGTTTTCGGTAAAGTGTTTTTCAACGCTATTACATCATTCAGTTAACTGGGCAGAGTTTACAAGCAGCAGGTCAGTTTTATTTTGAGATAATTCTGGGCAGGTCGATATAAGAACAGTTAATTGATTACTATTTCTCAGATCCATTGTGCTGTACACGCATATTTTAATATCATGGCGGTCAATGTCTGATGAGGACGCGGGCAGACGGCTGGTTTTCCAGTCGTATTCGCGATAGCCTGTTGATGCATGGAACATGATGCACAGTGACCGGAGAGAATGTGATTGGTTGAGCGGGAGGAATAGGGCCTTGGAACACGCATAATGTTGTTTATGTCTCACACTAGGATATTTAATTAATTTGTTAACGAAAAAATAGTGCAAGAATTGGAGTATGTATATCTTCAGTTCAGGTGGAACGTCAGATAGAAGGACACCAGGCGTTTGTGATTTTGGATTTACAGCTTAAAATCTGGAGCAGGTGTTGAAGCCTCGAGAAACTGAAGTGATATGTTGTTAAGTGAGAACGAATTCCATAAACCAGAAGACGCTAGAAGAGGAATTAGGTCATTCGGTCAGTCGAAGCCGCCATCATGGTTGATTTATTAACCCTTTCAACGCTATTCTCCTGCTCTTCCAGAACCTTTGAAGCCCTGATTAACCAGAATGCTCTAAAACTTGGCCTTAACTGTAGTCAGTGACTTGACCTACACAACCGACTGTGCCTGTCGTGTCCACGGATTTACCGACCTCTGGTTAAAGATACTTTCCCCTCTCGTCTGTGTTCAAAGGGGAGTCGCTTAATTCTGAGGCTGTCATCTCTGGTTCTACACTCCTTCACTGCAGGAAACGTCCGCTCTACATCTTCTTTATGCAGACCTTCCGAATTTTTAGATCTCCTCTCATTATCATAAACTGCCGCGATTACAGATTCGGAGCTATCATTTCACAGTCATTGGTCACAACGCAGCTCCTTGCGACACGTGACACCGCAGAGAGGCCGCAGTTCAATCCCATCACGCGCAACATCCTGGAAAAAAATAATAAAAAACGGAAATGTATAAAACAGGAATACAGCTTCCATGACCGGTATTATAATGGCTCGCACTCAATGTAGGAATTGAGAAAATATATTCTATGAAATTAGTTGAATGTATAAAATGGCGAATCTGAATTGCTTATAGCTTTCCTCATGTTCGACATTATTACCGTGAAGGGGCTGAAATCGTGCTATTTCAAGGGCAATTTGTATTTACTTTATGAAGTTGGGAAGGTGAACTGATGCGACGTCAAAACAGAGCGAAGTTGGGCCGAAACAAAATTATAACTCATTTATATTGTGCTGAAACCAGTAAGCTTCCGCCAGACAGAACAAGGACAACAAACTTCCCAGTAACATGCTGGTAGAGCAGCCGAACTGGAACATTAATTACAGTGAAAACACGGGCCAAGGGGGAAAGAGAATGGATGTCGGGATCGGCCGCCATTGTATCATCGCTCCAAATGTGGAGGTAATGGACAATTAGAGAGTGGATCGATCAGTTCTCTGTATTGGATACCCGGGTGATTTAAAGTGCGAGGTAAAACACATTTGACAGAAGGAAAATTACCAAACAATTTTACAGGAAAGCAGAGTATTTTACTGAAATAAAGGCAAAGCACATCTGTTAGAAACACAGGTACTGCTTGAAAATGGAAACGTTTTCAGGGAGTTTCGTTTATTAATTTTCTCGCAAAGCAATTGTGGGTTTATCTCCATAATTGTAAATTTATTCGACGCTTTCATCTGAGCAGAGTAGTTTTCTAAAACAGTTCAAAACTAAGGTAGGGGGGAGAGCAGAAGAACTTTCACCTGCTCTCTGAATCTGGTCTGGGTCACTGCGTAGATAAAAGTATTTGTGCAGCTGCTGAAATTCTGAATCACAGAACCCGCAAACTGTGCCTGAAAAAGCCGAATGGACGTTTCCAGGTCTGTGTAGAGGCATCGCATGAGAATGAAGATCAGAGTGGTTGTCGCCCAACAGAGAAGGAAACTCGCCGACAGGCTGAAGAGCAGAATGATGGATTGTCTCCGACTCTCCATCTCCGGATCTCGCTGTTTCTCGCAATTTCCCCGTCCTTTCAGCCCCCTGCGGACTCTGCTCGCCGCCAGTATCTGTCTGACGGTCAGAGCATTGAGAGTCAAAATGAGGAAGAAAGGAAGTAGCGGATTCAACAGACGGTCCACCCAATAAAACCCCTCAAACGATGGCGAGAAAGGCACAGCAGGTCTACTGAAACAAATCCAATTACCCCTCACCAACAACGCTATTCTTTCCATATACATGAAATAAAATGGTATGTTTTTAAAAAAGAAGCCGAGAGATGGTGCGCCCATCACCGTACCCGCAATTCTGGGGGTGAGTATTTTGCTTTAAAAGTAGGCGAGCAAATGACCACAAAGCGATCGAAAGTGAAAGCGACAGTAAACCACACGGAACAGTCAACGGCCACGAGACACAGGGCGTAGTGGACAAGGCAGAACGGAGCGTTGTCCAGGATCCGTAATTAAATCGGTATGCTCGACCCATCTGGTAGAACAGGACTTCGATAATCACCACCATTAGATCCGCCGCAGCCATCGCCACCAGGTACCGCGTGACGCATTTGGAGAGACCGCAGTTTCCTCGGCTGAGAATGATGATCGCCACAAGGTTAACTGCAGTGACAAAAAAAAGACCAAAAATTAGAATATTAAAAAATCTAACACATTTTGCGTGGAGATACAGCCATGATCTGTTCGCTTGAAGTAAAATCCGTTGTTCATCTCTGCTGGACATTATCAGTGGAAGGAAAGAATACCTGTGTTTTTGCGGTTTGTTTGAATGCCTGACCTCAGCACAAAGCGCTTTACAGGAGCACCTGCTGCTTTGTCTCCTCACGTTCACCGATGCAGCAGCGATGAGTAGAGTCCAAGAATGATAGATCACAGAAACGCTCCCTTCGGCCCATATCTCCATGCCGACCGGCATGGCCATCTGAGCTGATCGCATTCGTTCGAGTTTGGATCACATCTCTCTAAGGCTTTCGCATTTCTCAAACTGTTCAGGTGTATTTTAAATACTGTTAACGACTCTGTATCGCCCATTTCCTTTGTCAGGCTGTTCAAAACACAGAGTGACTTCTGTTTGAGAAAACGTCGCTCGGAATCCAGCTACATTTCTGCCCTCTGATCTTAAGTCTACCCCCTCTTGTTCACGATTACCCAACCACACGGAGGTGAATGACTGTATCAATACATTATCGTGGCTTTATGCATCTTTAATAAGCCATCCGCGAATTGCCTGCCTCAAAGAATAAAATGTCACTTGGCCGAACCTCTCCCTGTAACTCAAGCCCTGGAGTTCCGGCAGCATCTTTGTAAATATTCTTTACATTCCTATAACAGGGCGACCAAGACTGTTCACAGAACTCCAAGCGCGGTATCTCCATGGAGAGAGGTAGTGTAATTGAAGTGCGCGTCTACGCTTCTTTCTAGAGGCTTTAGTTATTATTCGATTGCAAGGTCAGATTCTGAAACCAAGATCTCGCACCCCAGCAACCTTCGGGGACAAACCTTTGCTCTGATCAGAACATTGTTACCCGGTCTTAAAATTGCTCGGCACTTGTAATGTTTTTCTTATATTTGGAATATCCATGTCAAACAATGATAAAACACAACACAACACAGGTAAAGGCTGTCAGGCAGTCACCCCTGACAGGGAGTATGCCAAAGTGAAATGTTCTGACTGAACGGCGTAGGTGGTTTCTGTCTTTATTGTGATCATTTTTGACAGTGTTGTAACTTGAAATAATGACAACACAAATAGGTTGAAGCTCTAAAATGTTTCAAAGTAAATGTGGTACGTTTAGTATTTAGCACATTTATGGATTATATTCAGTAATACAGTTAATTTCACGGTATTTCATAATTATATTAACAATGATTTCAAAAAAATATTTACAGAGTGACCCATTTCAGTTCTGGCGCAGCTGCGTACCCGCGCATCTGCGAGGGAACAGTGCTGACACCAAAAAAACATAGATCAAAATTTGAGACTGGAAAAACTTGGGAATTGTCAAAGAGTAGAAAATGGATCGTCCTTCAAATGAACAGCGCTGGGAGGGGAAAATAGAAGGGGGAAATGAGTTTACCTTTCAGAAAGATGGAAGAGAAATTTTTGGTGGAAATTGGTAAATTTGCACTTGGGCGCTCAGCCGCTGGATGATGCGTGCGGGAGTGTTTGTGGAGCGACAAGAGTCTCTGGATCACAGCCGTGGCGGCGCATCGTTTATGGTGAAATGGAATCCTACCGCACGGAATCCCTGTCTTTAGACGTGTCTCTTTCACCCTTCCCTAACAAGCCGGCCTCGGTGACGAAGCACACGGCACTACTGAATTGCTGTAAATCCTCATTTGTTTCATAAATGTCCTATAGTGATGGAGAACATTCGCCTTTATGTGGATTTTATGTGACTGTAGACCCAAGAATGCTGTGGTTTGTTCCACTAATCATCATTTGATCGGGAAAATTAGAGAGACCGTAATAATATCAGTATTGTCTGCGATGCTCACTTCCCGTGAACCTGAATTAGAAAAGGGAACAGAATTTCACAAGTTGAAATCAAAGCTATTTACTGTGCGTTTAAACGCCAATCTACGGCTAACGTGACAGGGTTGGAAGGAATGAGGTCCGCTAATGACGGGAGGCTTTGCTGGACATGGGTTGTTTGTGTGGTGTCTGTACAGTTCGAGGTCTCACGTTACAAATGAGAAGATTACAGGCAGTTCCAGTGACAAGACTGCATGAACCAGGTTAAAATATTAACAGGACAGGAGATTGAGAGGAACGAGACAGCATTTTAGGAATTTTTAATAAACACCGATTAATATCAAATCAGCAGTAGCTGAGAGCGGCGGGAGGTCTCTGTTTCTGTATAAGTAACGAAAGGCACTTACCCGGGATACCGACAATTATAATCACTGTGTAACAAATAGCCCTCTCTTCAAGCATTGTTAATCCAAGGCTGTTAGTATTTGCAATTCTTTTCGGAATATTTCCAAATTCTAAATATCATAAAAGTTGTAAATAGCTACTAAGTAAACTCAAACAGCTATAACAACGCGCAGAGAGGAAATTTCTTTTACGCCTGCAGAGTAAAACTCTTCACCGATCACACGTTGTTGAGAGTCCACCGCGTCTGGATGTTTCCGTCCTCAGTATAGCTGAAGCACAGAATGACATTCTTTTATACAATAATAGGTTACTAATGATGAAAACAACTTGTACATTACTACTATTTACTACTAATAATTGCAACTAATTAGCCATTATCTTTCTGTTTTAGCGAACCGTAATGCCAATGGGGAAATAATACGCCTTATTTCATTGAACTGAAAACAACACCAGTCTTGTAGTCTCAAGGGACGGCTAACGCTGGGACCACATCACCTTTGCCCAGTAACTCGTTTTATTGCACATGTTAAATACAGCAAAATAATACAGAAAGACGTGGCAAAAGTAAAGGCAAACAAAATGAGGTAACTGTAAATTTCACTTTTGCCCAGTAACAAGCCTTATTGCATTTCGTTGTAGCTGTCGTCCCTTTCATCGGTGAAGACACAGTGGATGTAGGAACTGTTTCCAGCGTCACCTCTCTGTGGGAGTGGGGAAGATGTTGTGCAGTGGTGCACTGAGGCCACCCGGTGGTCCGTGTGTCCGTATGTGTTGCTATTGTAGTGGCTGTGAAGCTGGTATTGTGGGGGTGAAATGTACTCGGGGTGAGCCATCATATTACTCATCATTGCAGATCCCTCTGCAACAGAGTTAGTCAGCTTTTCAATGTTCGTCATCAGTCGGGTCATACTATCCGTGAACTCCCTGTCGGTTGTCTCCATACGCTCCAGTGTTTGCTTTTTTTAACTGCTCCTGCGCGCGAGCCAACAGCTGTCCGTCGTTTGGCAATTTCCTTTTAGGTTTCTCTAGTCGCACCACCGCGCAGCAAATCCTTCACGGCGAGGTTCGACACCAAACATGTAGCTTGATTTCGGTAAATGTGGCCTGCGCAAGCCCAGTAGGAGGGGATTCGCCCAAATAATAATTTTAATGTGTACGGAGGTACTTTCAAATACGCCTGGTGTGGACGCCTATCGTTTTTACGCGAAAAAGGCGTTTTCAAAATTATCCAGTATAATGTGGACGTAGCCTATGATTGACTTACTTTGCTCCGGTGACTTTTTCCCGGATATGACACATTGACATTAATGTTTTGTTTTTTTGCCGCAAACTCTCACTGTTTTCATTGTTACCGAGTCAGTCACAAACACAGATGTTGGCAAGTATGCGGCGCGAAATGTAAACCAATGAACCGAGCATTACAAACATTATCCGCTGCTGTACCAGAGAGAGAGAAAACAGAACATATTGTGTCAACACCGGTTTTAATGCAAATAAGCACCAATAACGATATTACAGAGTCACCACGTTGGATTTCAGAAGGAGATTGTTTGAGGGGAAAAGTGCGTATTAAGCGGCTAAAGTTACGTGTATAAGTGTGTACCTCCAATATATCTTAAAACGTATCTGTATAAAATTTCCCACTCGTTCTCTGGATTTTGAAACGGTGAAGTAGCGGACAAAGCCGATGATGAATCCACCCGAGGAACAGTGAGATGCTGAACTTCTGCGGCGCGCAATTCGCTGTAGGACTACAATGAGCTGATAAGACTGCCATTCACTGTCCTGTGGGGTACGAGCACAACCATCCATCCCTGGTGTGAATACGGGCATAATTTAACAAACTACGTTCAGCCATCTATAGATTCCAACCCGATTCTTCTCATGGTTGAACGTAAAAATGCCCGGATTCCTGGCATTACCTTCGCAGTGCCGTGCGGAAATAAATGCAGGACTGACAAATAGGGACACACGATCACATAAAGACATATTAAAAGCCATTATTAGCAGACAGACACACACACATCCACACACACACACACACATCCACACACACACACACACACACACACACACACACACACACACACACACACACACACTCAGTACACACACACAGACGCAACACACACACAAACACACACGTTCTCTATCTCAGCGTGAGAGTGTGGGTTTCATTCTGTATCTGTCAGTCTCTGCTACAGTGTGAGAGTGTGGGTTTCATTCTGTATCTGTCAGTCTTTGTTACAGTGTGAGAGTGTGGGTTTCATTCTGTATCTGTCAGTCTGTTACAGTGTGAGAGTGTGTGTTTCATTCAGTACCTATCAGTCCCTGCTACAGTGTCAGAGTGTAGGTTTCATTCTGTATCAGTCAGTCTCTGTTACAGTGTGAGAGTGTGGCGTTCATTCTGTATCTGTCAGTCTCTGTTACAGTGTCAGAGTGTGGGTTTCATTCTGTATCTGTCAGTCTTTGTTACAATGTGAGAGTGTGGGATTCATTCTGTATCTGTCAGTGTCTGTTACAGTGTGAGAGTGTGGGTTTCATTCTGTATCTGTCTGTTACAGTGTGAGAGTGTGGGATTCATTCTGTATCTGTCAGTCTGCTACAGTGTGAGAGTGTGGGTTTCATTCTGTTTCTGTCAGTCTCTGTTACAGTGTGAGAGTGTGGGTTTCATTCTGTATCTGTCAGTCTCTGTTACAGTGTGAGAGTGTGGGTTTAATTCTGTATCTGTCAGTGTCTGTTACAGTGTGAGAGTGTGGGTTTCATTCTGTATCTGTCAGTCTCTGTTACAGTGTGAGAGTGTGGGTTTCATTCTGTATCTGTCAGTCTTTGTTACAGTGTGAGAGTGTGGAATTCATTCTGTATATGTCAGTCTGCTACAGTGTGAGAGTGTGGGTTTCATTCTGTTTCTGTCAGTCTCTGTTACAGTGTGAGAGTGTAGGATTCATTCTGTATCTGTCAGTCTGCTACACTGTGAGAGTGTGGGTTTCATTCTGTTTCTGTCAGTCTCTGTTACAGGGTGAGAGTGTGGGTTTAATTCTGTATCTGTCAGTGTCTGTTACAGTGTGAGAGTGTGGGTTTCATTCTGTATCTGTCAGTATCTGTTACAGTGTGAGAGTCCGTATTTCATTCTGTATCTGTCTGTCTCTGTTATAGTGTGAGAGTGTGGGTTTCATTCAGTATCTGTCAGTCTCTGTTACAGTGTCAGAGTGTGGGTTTCATTTTGTGTCTGTCAGTCTCTGCTACAGTGTCAGAGTGTGGGATTCATTCAGTATCTGTCAGTCTTTGTTACAGTGTGAGAGTGTGGGATTCATTCTGTATCTGTCAGTCTGCTACAGTGTGAGAGTATGGGTTTCATTCTGTTTCTGTCAGTCTCTGTTACAGTGTGAGAGTGTGGGTTTCATTCTGTATCTGTCAGTATCTGTTCCAGTGTGAGAGTCCGTGTTTAATTCTGTATCTGTCAGTCTCTGCTACAGTGTGAGAGTGTGGGTTTCATTCTGTATCAGTCAGTCTCTGTTACAGTGCGAGAGTGTGTGTTTCATTCTGTATCAGTCAGTCTCTGTTACAATGCGAGAGTGTGGGTTTCATTCTGTATCAGTCAGTCTCTGTCACAATGCGAGAGTGTGTTTTTCATTCTGTATCTGTCAGTCTCTGTTACAGTGTGAGAGTGTGGGGTTAATTCTGCATCTGTCAGTCTCCGGTACAGTGTGAAAGTGTAGTTTTCAGTGACGGGCTAATTATTGGAGAACATTCTTAGAAACAGGATTTAAGGGAATTTCCTGAAGCAGTTTTCAGTTAGATTTGGGAGTATCAGTGTGGGTTTTTGAGGGGCAGATCATCTCTCACGTCCCAGGTTCAATTCTGTGAGGAACTGACGATCATCCTTCGGTTACCCATGCTACGACCTTTCAGAAGGCTTGGTATCCTGGAAAAGTTGGCTTGTGGATTCAGGACTGACGCCCAAGAAGGCAGAGAATAAATGTGGATTGAGTGTTTTCCCCTTGGATGCTGGTGCCAGTGGTGTCCTGTGCGATCTGTTCTGTGATCCCCGGATTTAAAATGATGTGAATAAGGAAGTGGAATTGTGAGTTATTGTACTTTTAATGATGTTGAAGTTGGTAGAATTATGGATAGTATGGAAGAGAGTCAGAGTTTATAACAGGACAGTGACAGGACACAGAGCAGCGCTAAGATGTTACAGATGGTGCTCAACCCGGATGTCATAAAGGGAACTGGAATGGACCCAAATGCATGACGCAGGCACTGACGTATTAGGGGCATGACGGGGACGACTAAAGGATAGAACATGGTAAGGTGACCGTGGAGTGAAGGACGTGACATTCAAAGGTGATCCTGGGGTTTAGAGTGAGTTCATGGCAAGGCAGGGTCTTGGAGATCATGGGAAGGCAGGGTCTTTGCTAGGCTAGAGGATGGGTCTTGGGGACAAGGAATGCAGGGCAGACAACCCGCTGAGCGGACCGCATAATTGCTTGGCAGGGCCGCGTCCCAGGCATGAACTACACCTGGGCAAAACGCGGGACACCTGGGCAGTTGCGATACTTTTTCGAGCCAACCGAGGGCCTCACATTAGTACGAGTTCCACAATGGAATCAGAGTGAAGAGACTCAATCAAATAAACCGAGGGCCGCTCATCAGTACGAAAACCAAAATCAGCACAGAGCGGTGCACTACAGGAGCAGAAGGAAGTGTGATTGACAGGTGAGCTTGAACACTTCCGCTGTTCTGCACATACTGATAGTGACGCTCGAAAGGCAATATACCTGACAGTAAATCAGGAGTAAATAAATACAACTTCGTTACAAGTAATAGAACAGCTTAGGAACCTGCGGATAGTTTACTGATTTCACTTGCTACTTTTGTTCAAAGACCGAATGGATGGAGAAATAGTGGCAGAATTATTGTTGGTTTGAGATTAACTTTAAAGTGAAATATACTGCATGGCACGTCACGGGTGTGGGGTGTCAAGTCATTCACTGACAGAGGTCATGTTCCCAAAAGCCCCATGTGTGTGCTGGGACAGCCCTCGCTAATTTCCTGAAGAAACGCTCCCTTTTTGATCAAAGGTCTCTGGAATATCGTTGTGGTACTTTCAAAGTGTTTGGAGGAATATGTGCAGTGTATTTTACTGTAACCCATGTCAGCTGTCACTGTGATCCCCCGGAATGACTGGAACGTACGAAACAAAAGAATGAACGAATGCTCCCCTTTAATAAAGAAGTGTTCTCCATTTCACCCGCCAGAACAAACTCCTTCCCTCAATTTCAGAAGCGAAGGTGCACGGTCAAATATTACAAAATAACTCGACTTCAATTTGAATGCCTGTTTCAAAGCAACAATGGTATAAAATATCCGAATTAAATAGCTGAAGACAGGTATCATGGGAAATAACAGGGAAAAAAAAGCACATTATATTTTGCTTTAAATTAATAGACTCCCTTGAGGAGTCAAATTCATGACAAGTGGATAGAGTGAATATAAATAGTTTAACGTAAGTGTTTGTGCAGTTGGTTGTCACTAATGTCCCTGACGTGATCGCCACGCTAATTGCCTCAGTAGAATTGCTCTCTCCTCAATAAAAGTCTGCTAAACCGATCACCAGTCCATCTGAGCAGCTGAAACTCTCCGTACAACTGAACGCTGCTTCTGACGGAGTATGGAATATCCGGCAATTTATTACATCGCGGGAATTTTCTATCCCACACTTGTGGCGGTTGGTGTCCTCGGTAAGATGCCGGAGCTGGTTACTTTATGTATAGCGCAGTCGTTTCTCTGCTGCGGTATCCGCACTGTTTCTAAGCACAGAGGCTACCGTCAACTAAAACGTGTACCCGGAATGTAGAATTCAGGCATCTCATGTTTTTATTTCCATTTTTCATATTTTGATGGAAGTGTTTTCCGCTTTTGTCAATTATGTTGGTACCGATATCATCACTGTTTCATAATTTCACCTCGCTGGGCTTTCTGAAGTGACGCTGGTCTCTGCTTTTCTAGGTCCGAGTCTCTATCTGTGCAGACACTTCGACCTTAGGTCAACGTGGCAGCTTATTTAAATTACTTTCCAGTCTATTTTCGACACGTAGGTCTGTTCTTCTGTAAGTCAGTAAATGAGAACTCGTGCTTTATATCTCCTTGACTGCACTTTGTCGCCGCTACAAACAATCCGTTCAGTTATTTCGCCTCTAACAATGGAAATTGTGCTTACAGGAGCGATCGACTGCTCACCGGTACGTGAGTCGTGCAACTCGGATGCCTCGCTCTGAACTGTGGGAAGGTCGCCAATCCACTGACACTCACATCCGTCATTGTCCTCCAGCCGGAGTGCAGCGACCGAGACCGCACACACTGGATTCCCGCTTTCCACTTCCAAACAGACCATACCCTGCGTAGCATCGGTAGAATGGGGGGCAATCAGGGAGCTGACCATATTTCTATTTTGTTTCCAAATTTCTTGCAGTTAATTTAACGGCGATTGTGATCCTATCTCGGGGAAAATGCGGCCTCTCCAAATGCATCACCCGTTACTTGGTTGGAATGGCAGCAGCGGATCTGATGGTGGTTATCGTTGTTGCTTTAGTGGATCAGACCAACAGTATCTACATTTATTCCAGATCCCTGCTCATCACTCCTGTATGCGCTCTGACACTTGTATTTGCGGCTATGACGCAGGACTGTTCTGTTTGGTTCACAGTCAGTTTTACCTTCGATCGCTTCATCGCAATATGCTGCCGAAAGCTGCGGGAACGATACTGCACCGAGAGATCAGCAACGGTGATTATGGTGACCGTGGTTATAGTGAGCTGCGGGAAATGTGTCCCGTTATTCTTTGCCATTGAACCTTACGTCATCATTGACAACACGCCGTGGCGTTGCACCCTCACACATGAATACGCTACTTCACCCGTGTGGAGAGGATACGCATTACTGCAGAGCATTTTAACACCATTGATACCAATCGGCTTAATCCTTGTGTTTAACGTGTTAACCGTAAGACATATCGTTGTGTCAAATAGAGTCCGCAGAAAGCTTCGGCACAGCAGCGACAATCAGAAGGATGCCGAGGTGGAAAAACGCAGAAAATCGATGATTTTGCTGTTTTCTATTTCAGCTAATTTCATATTATTGTGGATGCCCTATGTAGCTCGTTCTTTAAAATGGCAAGTGCAAAACTATTTTTATGAGGACAGATATTTGAGTTCCCCGGTATACATCCTGCAACAATTTGGGTACATGTTACAATTTCTCAGCATGTGCACCAACACTTGTATCTATACATTGACACAGAAGAAATTCAGAGAAGAGCTGAGGAATGGAACCAAATATATGTTTACATTAAATGGCCATCTGTGTAGATAACGCCCGCGTCTAATGACAATTCAGCGGATTTTTCAAATAAAGCCGTTTTACAATGAACTGTTTTGGCAAATATGTCATAAATCCAAACAATCATATGCCTGGTCGCCCGGAAATTGCAGAATTTGCGGAAGACTGCTGACTTCATACAGTTCAGGCAGGTAGCAATACAAACGCTCATCGCTGCTGGCGTGATTGTCACTTTACTTGAAGATTGTTCCGAGCTATCACAGACACTCGACTGTCACAAAGGGCAGGGATGGTTTCAGGACTTAACGGGTTTTAGACGTTTAAAATCGACAGGGTGCGATGGGAAAGCAGGGACAGTTTCGCAGCTGCAGAAAGGGAGGAAAACGTGGAGCGTTCGTTTGTTCATACAGTGGGTGACGAGCACAGAGACGTGAAGGGCGCCCATGACCCCATTTAGAGTATTCTGTATAGCCGCCGACCTGTTTACCCCCCCCAAAAAAAAATCAATATCTGCAACGGGAACGGTGAGGAACCGGTCGGGAAGCGGATCTTGGACACTAGCAATGTTATTGTCACAGGTAAGTGAAACTTCCACAATATTCTTTGGCACCTTCCCAGGGTAAAGGTTCTGGCATAATCTCTCAGTTGTGTGCCGGAAGGATTCATTTCAATATAAAAAGAAAGGCAGTCTAGCAAACAGTCCAGACCGGATCTAATATTGGAAAAGAGAACGGATCAGGTGACAGATCTCTCCGCGGGTAAGCAGTTCAGAACGATAGGACAGAACTCCTCTCTATTTACCTTACACGTGGATATCACCGAGGAGCATGGGATGTATTTATCTGGAGATCTGCGATGTGTTGTGCTTTCTGGCCAAAACTTGGGAAGTTAAATAAGGAAATGATGTACTCAAGGAAATGTGATGTGTGGAGATTGTTCAGAAAACACTTACATGGTTTTCAGTATAAGCTTGTCTCATTGAGGCAGGCAAATGATGATAGCGTAAAGTAACCCTTGCTGACATGAAATATGGAACAGCTCGTCGAGAGGAAGAAAGGAAGAGACTTAAGGTTTAGGAAGAACGGATCAGTTAGGATTTTGGCGAGTCACCATGTAGACAGAAAAGGAATTTTACAGTGGACTTCAAAGTCAGAAGGAGATTAGAGATGCACTAAGATAAGAGAAGAACGGAAGGATGACTAAAGAGTTTGTGGGCAGATCAGAGGTAAAAGAGGAAAACCTTTATCTGGAGTCCAAGGAGGCGGTGAGGCTCCTCACTGAATACGTTGATCAATGTGAACAGAGCGGCAAAAGGCAGATATGCTCGATCAAGCCGACGCTGGGAAAAATGATGCGCTGGAAACTTGGAAATCTTTATGATAGATGATTTCCCGATACCGGAAGGGATATAGTCATTGTAATAGATGATTCCCCATACCGAAAAGGATATAGTCCAGGTAACTTGCAAGGCGATTGAAGACATTGGTGCGCTCTTGGACAGGATATCTGTGTCTTCGCTGGCCAAGGAAGTAGAACTAGATTATTGGAGGGTGGAAAATGTTATTCATTAGTTGACGAAAGATAATGGGGATGTTTTTTTTCGAATTCTAGACCAGGGAGTCTTACATCAGTAGTGGGTAAACTACTGGAGAGGATGAATGAAGAAGGAACTTATGAGTATTTGGAGAAACGTAGTCTGTCTACGGAGTGACAACATGTTGTCCTTAATGTGTCAGATTGAATTATTTAAAAAGTGAAAATTAAACAAACTGAAGAATCAGGACGGTCGATGTGGGTGCATTAATTATGGTCAGGTGTTTGATCAGTTCCCCATGTGGACTCATTCAGAAAGTCAGGAGGCCTGGGATACAGGGAAACCTGGTTGCGTTGATTCAGAATTGGCTTCCTGGCAGAAGGCAGATGGATGTCGGAGACAGAGTGAATTCTGGCCGGAAGACAAAGGGCATGGAGAGTCGAAACTTCGGTACACTTTACAACTCTATTGCGAGTCTGCAGTTACAGTGCTACAAGAAATAAGGCTGAGGAAATAATCGATTTAATCTGATCATCCAGCAGCACCTGGATAATTAATGGAATTAGTGCTGATGACGTAAGCAAATCGCTGAGCGACTGACTGCACCAGCGCGTTTTCTGAACTGACCTGTCATTTACATATTACAGGGCAAATGCTGTAATGACTTCAAAGCATCTTTGAAGTGTTCAGCAGCAGCTTCTTGTGCTCATTAAAAGAACCAGCCTTCCAAAATGCCAATTCCAATTTCCCACGTCAAGTACACACCATTTTATCCTAATATCAATTTACCTCTGAATCGTGGTTTTATCGTATCGGGTGAGGATACGCTCATATTTCGATCCATGTAACCCTGAATTCACACGGCCGGTGTGGATTCCGTGTCTCCCTCTGAAATCAATTTTAAATGAAACATACAAAACTACACAAACTAACAACGCAGCGAAAGCAAAGCAAATACCCGGTCTCACACTTGCAGAATAAACAATTTCCAAAGCTTCCATATTTTCATGCTATAACCATCCATTAACTCAGTCTCCTTGCGTGCAAGGACAGAGGGATCGAACAGTATCTGCGATTGGTCGGTGCTGTGAGACACTGAAGTTCTAACACAGACATCCAGTCACACAGCCATGGGAAACCACTGCACAGAAACAGGGTCTTCAGCCCGTCAGGGCAATGAGGAATTGTTTACACTGCCTAATCCCATCGACCTCACCCGGACCGTGGCCATCCATATCCCTCTCATCCGTGTAATTCGGCAATCATCTCTTAAACTTTGACATCGGAATCTCAACTACCATTTGCGTTGACAGCACTCTCTAAACTCTGTCGACCCTTCGGGTGAAGAAGCTCCCCCTCATGTTTCCCTTAAACATTTCACATTTCACCATTCCCCCATGAACATCAGGGGAGAAAGCCCGCTTGCATTTACACTCTCTATACGTCTCATAATGTTGTATACCTCTATCAAATCTCCCCTCAGTCTTCTACCCGCTCGGAAATAAAGTGCTGACATATGTGATCTTTCCTTTGAATTAAAAGCATTCAGTCCCGGCAATAGCCGTGTAATTTTTTTTCTGCATTCTTTCAATCTTATTTGCATCTTTGCTGCAGGTGGTTGAGCCCAACCGGACAGAATTTTCCAAATTGGGCCCCAATAAGTCCTTAAACCACAGCAACGTAACGTACTCCGTACGTACTTTGGTCTCTGAAGGCCAATGTGCGGAAAGCTTTATGACCCTGTGAAACTGCGCCACAACTTTCACTGAATACGGACCTGCATTCCCAGATTCGTTTGTTCTATCGTACTCCTCAGTGCCCTATTTCTCATTGTGTCAGACCAACCCTGGCGGTCCGCCCAAAGGGCAACATCTAACAGTTGTGTGTGTTAAATCCGATCTTACATTTCAACCCATTTTTCCAGCTGGTCCAGGTCCCGCTTCATGCTCTGGTATTGTTCCTCGCTGTGGACT
This sequence comes from Hypanus sabinus, assembly GCF_030144855.1. Classification (NCBI taxonomy): domain Eukaryota; kingdom Metazoa; phylum Chordata; class Chondrichthyes; order Myliobatiformes; family Dasyatidae; genus Hypanus; species Hypanus sabinus. The sequence goes on along the minus strand of NW_026779148.1, from coordinate 70,703 downwards.
ACACCCGTGATGTTGCTGTCATAGGCAAATTTGCTGACCTAGCTAACTACATTATTATCCAGATCATTGCTATAGATGACAAACAACAACGGACGCAGCAACGGTCCCTTGGGCACTCCGCTCATCACAGGTCCCCTGTCAGAGAGACAACCATCCATTACCGCACTCCAGCTTCCCCAACGTACCCGATGGACAATCCCATTTACTTCCTCATTGTGAGAGCCAAGCGACTGAACCTTCCCGAGCAGCTTCCCACACGGAAACCTGACAAATTTCTTCAACAGCATTGCAGGTAACTACCTGGTAAAGATCTGTGAGATTGGTCAGGTATGACCTACTAAACACTGGCCCAGACTGACTATCGCTAATGTTCCTGTTTGTCCAGATATTTCTCTTCATGCCCCATGACCAGGGTAGTCCGAAAACCGAGAGCAGCAGGAGCTCAGCGGTATATTTGAGGCGGTACTTGATATTTTTCCTGATTGGACAGGGCATCAAACGATATGGTGAGAAGGAATGTTTATAGGTTTGAGTGAGATCCGGGATCAGCCATGATGGAAAGGCAAAGCAGACTCGATGGTTTGAGTGGCCTGTTCTACTCCTGTGTCGTCTGGTCTTAGGTGTTCAACGGTGGCAAGGGATTTTTCGGACTGTTGGCTTGGGTGTTTCCTGTGATGTAATGGGCTGTATCCAATGCTTTTATAGACAAAATGCTGGAGGAAATCAGCAGGCCAGGCAACATCTATGGAAAAGAGTACATTCGACGTTTCGGGCTGAAAGCCTTCTGTAGGACTGGAGAAATAAAAGCAGCTGAGCAGTCGGGTTAAAAGATAGAGAGAGGGCAAAGAGAAACTCAAGGTGGTAGGTGAAACATGAAGGGAAAGGGATATGATGGGCGGACAAGGGGATAAGGTGAGAGAGGGAAAGCGGGGTGTTAAGTGGTGAAGGGGGTGGTATGGGGCATTACCGGAAGATAGAGAAATCGATGTTGATTCCATCAGTTTGGATGCTACCTGCACGGCATATCGGTAGGGTAAATGTGAGCGGACATTTTCCATGGGGTATGATTAGAGAAAAACGAAGGCACATAAGAGTGAAAGGTGAAATATTTCGGGGCGATACGCGGCGGAACATCCTCATACGGCGGTGAGAGTGTTGAACGAGCTTCCGGAGGAAGTGGTGGATGAGGTCCGATTTCAACATTTAATAGGAAATTTGATACAACATGGATGCGGGGGTGGGCTTATGGACGGCATGGTCCAGGTGCAATCTCCGTGGGATTAGGGAGTGTGTTAATTCGACGCTCTCGGATGATCAGAAGAGCCTGTTTCAGTGCCGTACTGTTCTATGATTCTCTGTTCTGTGACTCTGTGACCAAACGCAACTGCGAAATGATCTCCAGAGCGATAAAGATAATCTATATTGGCAAAAACTACATACGTATTTCCAAATACGAAGTAGGAATTACCTACTGAAGGAAACTAACATGCCGGGCAGCATCTGTGGGGGAATATCGGCCTTTCGGGTGGAGACACTTTTTCTTGATTAGTCACACAATCCATGATATACAGATCCTCGCGGAGGGGATCGCTGCAGACAATTACTCATTTTATTCTCATGCCCAAACAAAGGGGCTCGACAGCTAGCGCCAGACTGCTCCCTGATATACCATGAACCCCCTTTCTTCGACACGCAGATATTTGAACAGCTATAATTTCAGGCCAATGCAGAGCCAAAAAGCTTAAGTTATTGATACCGGTTTCAGAATGCTGCGTTGTTGCGAAGCGTCTCTCCTTGCACCTCCTCTCTGTTCCTAATGTCCGGTGGCTGAATGGAGGCAGAATTCCTGTGGTAATCTGATGTTTCATGAAATGTCAAAGAACCCCCGCCCCCAGCATCTCCTTGTTTCTCTGTCTGAACACGAGAAGAGTATGCTCCAGGAATAGCTCATTTATATATCCTGATACTTTACTGTGCATGTGAATTGTGTCCCATTACGAGGTTCATCTCTGTTTAGCAGCTTAATACGCACGTTATCTTCTTCCCTCGGTTACTTTCCCAAGTCCAACTTTCCAAATGTTCTGCTAACTTAATAACATATTAAATATCGTTACTAGCATTGTTATGCATTAAAACCAAAGTTGTAGAATGTTTTCTGTTATTTTTTTCCCTGACTCTGGGAGTCGCGACAGCACCGGTGGAGGATCGGGTCTGTAATACAGGGTATGTGTTTTCTACCTCGGGCCGCATACTTGCCGGCATCTGTGTTTTCGGCTGACTCCGGGAACAGCGCAGACAGCGACGGTTTGCGCCAATAACGTTAATGTTGATGTGTCATATCGTGAGAAATTTATCACCGTCACAAAGTAACAGTGAATCATATTAAGGATGCGTGATCACAGAGAAACAACAAGGGAGTGCTGACTTTATTGTTCAATTATAGTTTCGATAATTTTCACCGAAGCAGAGTCTCCACTCGCAAGGTTAGAGTGGAATCAGCGCTGAGGACTCACCCACAGGATTACACACTACTACCTGCTCAGATAACGTTCTGTCATTACACCGAGTAGTTTGACAACATCGTACTTGGTGTTGCGGTCCCAGCATCGGCCGTCCTTAGAGACTTCATGACAGATGCTGCGTTTGCATCTACGAACTAAATTGAGTTATTTTCCCATTGGCATTGCGGTTCGGTACAGGAGAGAAAAAAAAAATAATTAGTGGTAACTGATGCCAGTCACTGTACAGGTTGTTGCCATTATTGGTAACAGATTATTCTATAAAAGTATGTCGTTCCGTGCTTCGACTCCACTTAGGACGGAAACGTCCAGACGCGGTGGAATTTCAATGTCTGATCTGTGAAGCATTTTACCCGGCAGACACAGTATATTGTTTCTGTGAGCCGCTTTGTGCGTTAAAACATCTGCTGAGTTTTCTATGTACAAAAAAGTACTGAGGTATGGATATCGAACCAGTGCTTGCACAAACTGTTAATGGCATTGTGATTACCCTTAATGCCGTGCTGTAACAATTTCGCCGGCGCTGAAGCTTCGATCATATGCGCAAGCGTCAAGGTGGATGCCGTTACGAATATCACGCATGCGCGCAGTTCACAAAAGGTCTCGGCAGCACGGCTCTGTACTCGGACGCAGGTAAGCGGTCATCTCGGGTCTACTGTCTTAAACATCGAGTGAGGGTCAATTGCTGTGAACTGCGGACACCATGGCCCGCAATCCCGGCACAGTCCTGGTCTCTTCCCTCTCTCAGCCCCACGATCCTTACAAGGGCCCCGGGGACATTCCAGCTGATGAGGGAATGGGAAGCGATGGATCTCTCAGACTGAGCTCAAATTATCTAAATGCAAGGATTAGGAACTGCGAGAAAGGGAACACTATCTTTTACATCATCAGTTGAGAAAATCACCTTTGTTCTACTTCAAATCACAAACGAGAAAATCTGCAGATGCTGGAAATCCAAGCAACACACACAAAATGCTGGAGGAACTCAGCATTAGTACACTTTTCCATCGATACTACCAGGCCTGCAGAGTTCCTCCTGAATTTTGTGCGTGTTGCTTGTTCTACCTCCTTTTGTTCTGGACTTTTCTACCCGTGACGACATGTTTTGACCCATTCTGTCTGGGTACATAATGACATCAAAAACCTTTGTCCTGGGCAACAAGTAGATTTCACATAGCAAATGTGCCGGAGCCTGTTGGTCCTTTCGCTGTGGTACCGTTTCCTGGATGGTAGCAGCAGGAACAGTTTGTGGTTGTGGTGAATGAGGGCCCCAGTATCCTTTGGGCGTGTTTACACAGCTGTCTGTGTAAATGGATGGAATAGTCGGAAGTTGACATCTGCAGATGCGCTGGGCTGTCTGCACCACTCTCTGTAGGTTCCTGCAATTAAGCGAAGTACAGTTCCCATACCAGGCAGTGATTCAGCCAGTCAGGATGCCCCAGTCCATTGTGTTTCTCTAGAAAGTCCTGAGTATTTGGTGCCCCATCCCAAACTTCTTCAGCCGTCTGAGGTGAAAGAGGTGCTGTTGTGCTTTTTTTCACAACAGAGCTGGTACATACACACGAGGAAATCTGCAGATGCTGGAAATTCAAGCAACACACACAAAATGCTGGTGGAACACAGCAGGCCAGGCAGCATCTGCAGGAAGAAGGTCTGTCGACGTTTCGGGCTGAGACCCTTTGACAGGACAACATATGAGATCCTCGGTGATGTTTATACCTTAGGAGCTTAAAGCTGTTCACTTTCTTAACCACAAATCCATTGATGTCAATAGGTGTTACCCTGTCTCCATTCCTCCTGTCGTCCACAATCAGCCCCTTTGTTTTTGTGACAGTGAGGGAGAGTTTGTTTTCTTGACACCAGTCAAATGTTGTTCAGACCTCAGATAGAGTCAGCAATCAAAAGGTTGAGCATGGTGCGATGAATGTGCTGAGCTGTGTATATCACAATGCACGAAGCATTGTAGGAAAGCCAGATGAGCTCAGGACAGGAAATTATGATATTGTAGCCATTATTGGGAGATTTGTACACCGAGAAGTCTGAGGGATTTAGAGGAACAAATTTGCAGAGAGATCACAGACTCTGCCAGGAAACAAAAGGTTGAGATTGTAAGCGATTTTAACTTTCCATATATTTACTAGGACTCCCCATACTGCAAAAGGACTAGATGGGGTAGAGTTTGTCCAATGTGCCCTTAATCAGTACATAGAATTCTCGATGTAGAAGTGTGCAATAAGCGGTTAGGGAATGATCAGGGCTGGTGACAAAAATTAGTAATCATAATGCCATGAGATTCAAAATAAAGATGGAAAGAGTGAGGTCTGGACCACGGGTTGAGATTTTAAATTGGTGGAAGGTCAATTTGATGGTATCAGAAAGGATCTGACAAGTGTGGTTTGGGACAGGCTGTTTCCTGACAACGGAGTACTTGAAAGTGGGAGAACTTCAGAAGTGAAATTTTGAATGTGTTGGGTTTGTATGTGCCTGTCAAAATAAAAGTTGAAAATTTCCAGGTGCAGGGAACCATGTTTTTCAGGAGATATTGAGGCCCGGATATGTCGTTCCTCCAAATGTCTCAGACTGTTGGGTGCTACCAAGATCCAGTAATGACTACAATATCATGTTTCCACGCAATGAGCTTCTGAGTTTTTTTAGTTGCCTGCTGTTGGTTTCTAAACGTTTTTGCTCTATTATGTGCCCTCTTTATGGCTTTTTGTTGGCTTTGGCTTCTCATTCTAGCCACGGTTGAGTCCTCCTGTCTTTCTAATATTTGGACTTCTGTGGAATCACTCAGCTCCCGAATTGCTCCCAGGAACTCCAGACATTGTTACTCCATTGTCACTCCTATCTTTCCCTTCCAAACAAGTTTGACCACCTTCTCTGTCATAGAAACATGAAGAAGTTCAGTACGGAAATGGGCTATTTGGTCCATCTAGACAATGCTGGAAAAATCATTTAAGCTTTCTAATGCAACTACCTGTACTGGGACCATCGCCCTTCATACCCCTACCATACAGGCTCCCATCCAAACATCATTTAAATGGTAAAATCGAGCTCTTATTCACCACCTGTGCTGGCATCTCATTCCATACTCTCACGACCATTTCAGTAAAGAGCTTTTCCACATGTTCCTATTAAATATTCACCTTCCCCACTTACCCATGACCTCTGGTTGTAGTCCTACCCAACCTCAGTGGAAATCGCTGCTTGCATTTAACTATCTATACTCTCATAATTTTCTCTGCGTCTAACAAATCCCCAATCCAATGTATAATTTCCTTCTTTATGTTTAAAGCCTTTTTTAGGTGTATAAAATGATGAGGGACATTGAGCGTGTGGACAGCCAGAGGTTTGTTCCCAGGTTTGAAATGAGGGGGCATAGTTTTAAGTGGTTGGAAATAGATAATGAGGGATATCAGGGGTAAAAGCTTTACACGGAGATTGGTGCATGCGTGGAATGCACTGTCAGCAGCGGTTTTCCAGGCAGATACAATGGGGTCTTTTAACAGCCTCTTAGATAGGTACATGGAGCTTAGAAAAACAGAGGGCTGTGTACTAGATAAATTCTAGGCAGTTACGAGAGCAGGGTACATGGTTGGCACAACATTTTAGGCTGAATGGCCTGGAATATGCTGCAGATTTCTATCTTCTATTTTGAACAGTGAAGTAAGTACTTTTCTTTAATCTATATAGGGTCCACGATTTGAATGCCACTTTTCCACACTCCCATAGATTCTTTGTCCATCTCCTGAGTAAACAGAGATGGAAAATATTGAAGATTTAGGATATCCACCATCTGCTTTGGTTCCACACGTGGATTGCCATTCCTGTCTTCCAGAGGACCAACTTTGTGCCGTGCAATCCATTTGCTCTTAATCTATCTCCAGAATCTCAGAGAATTATCCTTCATCTTTTCTGTGAGGGCAACCTTATGCCTTCTTTTAGCCATCCTGGTTTATTTCTTGTGTTCTCTTGCATTTCTTATACTCCATAAGATTCTGCCTGCCTATACCTTTGACATAAAACAGACTGTCCCAATCCACAGTTGCCAGATCCTAGTATCTTAATTCCAGGTGTTGATCCGTGCCCTGAAAACATCCGCCTTTCCAACATGGCTTCTTGTATTGAAATATACAGGTCTCAGCATATTCACTGCATCATGCTCAACGTTTTCATTCCTGAATTTGAGGACTGAACAACGACTATCTCCCCAAACACTCCACTCTCTGTTCAGTTATTCAGGCTCCCATTCCTCCTGCAACTTTCGTTTAACCCCCACCCCCACTATTACTCCCACCTCCCAGCATGCAGCTCTATCACCCCTTTGGCTTTCCTCTCCCAGATCAAGAAAAAAAAATAAGGAGACGCATACCAGGTACAGGTAGATAGGAACAAATCGGGTACTTTTGAATACAGGAAATTCAAGTGAACACATATGAATGAAATAAAATTAGGCATGAGGTTTCCCCAGCAGACAAGGTGAAGGAGAATCCTCAGGGAATCTGCAGATACGTTAAGAGTAAAAAGGATTACATGGAAAAAATTAATCCTCTGCAAGATCAGACTGGTAATCCATATGAGGAAAAAAATTAGATGGGGAGGTCAAGGCAGTAGATGTTGTCTACTTGGACTTTAGCAAGGCACTTGACAAAGTCTCATAAGGGCGTTTGGTCAAGAAGGTTCAGTCATTCTGCATTCAAGATGATATAGTAAATTGGATGATCAAACCTTGGCAACTCACGTAATCTCACCTGAAATGTCCTACACCCATAGATGTATTTTGTAAATCTTTTTACAGGTCAAAAATGAGAAGGAATTTGTCTCCAGGGAACTCAAACACGACACGCCAGTTTTACTGCCTCTGTCTAGATATTTAAGAAATGGAGCAAGGGGTTCAATCGACCATCCTTCCTGCTCAGATTGTGGGGAGGGATTCACTGGGGCATTTGACAAACATGCACGCCCATCATTTTACACAGCAGAAAGGCCATTCACCTGCTCAGACAGTGGGAATGGATTTACTCGGTTATCACAATTGAAGGTACATCAGCAAGTTCACACTGGGCAAGGCCATTCACCTGTTCTGGGTGTGAGAAAGGATGCAGTCAGTCTTCCCACCTGTGGACACAACAGTCAGTTCACACTGTGCAGAGGCTGTCATCTGCTGAATTACTGGGAAAGGATTCACTCAATCATCTGACCTAATGGCACACCAGCGAGTTTACAATGGGGAAAAACCTTTCAACTGCTCAGTCTGTGGGAAGGGATTCACTCAGTCATCCAATCTGCAGAGTCATCAGCGAATTCACACTGGAGAGAGGCCATTCACCTGCTCAGTTTGTGGGAAAAGATTCACACATTTATCTCACCTACAGAGTCACCAGCGAGTTCACACTGGGGAGAGGCCGTTCACCTGTTCACTCTGTGGGAAGGGATTCACTCAGTCATCCCAACCACGTAGTTACCAGTGAGTTCACGCTGGGGAGAAACCACTTACATGCTCAGTCTGTGGGAAGGGATTCACACATTCATCCACACTACAGGGTGATCGGCGAGTTCACACTGGAGAGAGGCCTTCACCTGCTCAGAATGTGGGAAGAGTTTCACTCGGTCATCCGAATTACTGGCAAACCAGTCAGTTCACACTGGGGAAAAGCAGTTTTCCTGCTCAGAGTATGCGAAAGCATTCACTCAGTCATCCACCCTACGGAGTCACCAGCAGTTTCACACTGGGGGAGAAGCCATTCACCTGCTCAGAATGTGGGAAGGGATTCTCACTGGCATCCCACCTACAGAGACACCAATCAGTTCACACTGGGGAGAGGCCATTCATCTGCTCAGACTGTGGGAAGGGATTCACTAAATCATCGCATCTGAAGGTACATCAGCATGTTCATGCTGGAGACAGGCCGTTCACCTGCTCAGAATGTGGGAAAGGATTCAGTCAGTCACCCCAATTACTGGCACACCAGTCAGTTCACAATCGGGAGTGGCCGTTATTATGGATCCCTAGGTTTTGTTTGCCGTGGACTGTCATTTTAAGAGAGTAAAATTATGAAGACTAATCAGTCTGACTTGCAGCTTGTTTGCATCGCGTGCAGCTTGTGTAGTTTTAACCTCGGACACAGACGCTCAGAGTCAGACGGAGACGAAGGAGGAAAAATGGAAGGATCGAAACCAGGGAACTAGTGGCCAATGGTCACCGATTGCAACTTTCCTATGCCCATAAGGGTGGGTTAATTAACGATTCGCATATTTCCAATGTGAGGTTGTCACCTCGTTTGATCCATAGGAGTGGATCTCATTTGGGGTATCCTGTGAAGACCACTGATGTATTAACCCTTGCCTGGGTGTGGTGTGGTAATTCACTTGAAGGCAATACACTTTGTGACGTCACTTTCGGTGATAATTCGTATGTGGATTTGGAACGAAGACGGATAAAATCTACAGCAACTGTTGTCTGGTTTTACCACCATGAAACCTGTGGAATTCGACATAAATGCCTTCTCTCAACATTTACGCTAGATTACAAATATCTCTCTCATCACCTGAACTTTCATACTTTGCCACCTCAAGACTCCAAGCCTTGTTTCTCCTGAGCTCAATAGTTTTGTAGTTATATTTACACATATATATATATATATATATATATACACATAACAATGTTAACTTTTGCTTATCTTGCTTGTTACTATATTATAAGTAGATTCTAATAAAGGATAGTTATAACTTCAAAAAGACTCCAGGTGAAGTCTATCGCTGCTGGTTCATTTCTAAAGCGTTATGATTCATACCAAAGTTGGGCCTGTGTCCAAGATATTAACATTTTTCGGAGCATTGTCATTAATTATCGACTTCATTGAGGAAGTCCCTTTGATTTATTTGTGTGTTAAAAATTAGCAGCAATGGATGTTGATAGATGTCAGGAAGCGCCAATCTCTGAGACATTAGAGGACGTCAGAAGGATTGAGTTGTTGAGTCTTGCTAGAAGGTTAAAACTTGCTAAGGTGAAATCGACAAAGAGGAGGGCACAGATGCAGAGGATAATAGCTGAACATTATGTATCTGAGGGTGTGTTTAAAGTGGAGGAGTTGGAGGTGTTTTCTGAAAGTAAACCTAGTGACCTTGAGCTCCAGTACAAGTGAGAAAAATTAAAGATAAAGGCTGCAGAAGGCAGAGGCAGTTTGAGGCTAGAGAGGCAGAAAAACAGAGGGACGAAGCAGAAAGACAGAGGCTGTTTGAGCTGGAAAAGATAGAGAGATTGCAGCAAAGGGATCTAGTGTTAGACTGTAGTGATAAGTTTAAGGTCAGTCAGGAAGTTAACTTGGTACCTCCATTTGACGAGGCAGAGGTTGATATATACTTTCAGAATTTTGAGAAGGTTGCTGAAAGTTTAAAGTGGCCAAAAGTGGGTTGGCCTTTTCTCTTACAACGTGTAATTAAGGAGAAGGCTCAGCATGACAATTCTGCTTTGACAGCTGATGAAGCAGCTGATTATGACAAAATAAAACAGGCTGTGCTCAAAGCTTACGAGTTGGTCCCAGAATCATACAGGCAAAAGTTTGGAAATTCCAGGAAATCTGTGAAACAGATATATGGAACTTGCTTCTGAGAAGTTTGTGTGTTTTGACCGCCAGTGCACATGTAAAAATATAAATGATTATTGTAACAGCATGTAAGTTTTGCTTTTAATTGAAGAATTCAAAAGGTGCACTCCTGATGACATAAAGACCTATTTAGATGAAAAGGATGCAGCCACTTTGAGGGAGTCTGATAGAGTAGCAGATGAGTTTGTTTTAACTCATACTCATTATCCCGAATTAGAGCTTCCAAAAAAGTAGCAGGGATCACCAGGGTAAACCAGAAATTAAAGATGGGACTAGTGACAGGAGTATGGATGAAGGAGAAATATTCTGGTTTCACCTGTTACTATTGTAAGAAAGCTGGTTGTATGATGGCTAATTGTACCATCCTGAAGAAGAAAAAGGAAAAGGAGTCAGCCCAAATGCCTGTGTTCAGTATGTTGAAACAGCTGTCAACACACAGGGTTCTGAACATTCTGTTTCAGGCTCAGTTAAGATCTGAGAGTTCTGACCGAGTTAAGAAGGGATTCGATCATTTTATGTCAGATGGGTTTGCATTAGTAAAGGAAGGGTCAACCCCGGTAGCAGTGAAAATTCTTTGAGTTACTGGGGCTTCTCAGCCACTTAAATCAGACAGCGTTGTAAAGATTGGTGATGAGACTGAAACCACTGAGGTAAATCTTATTAAAGTTATTGGGGGCGACATGGTTTCCGCGCCATTGCACAAGGTATCTTTACCGCCAGGGTTGGTTTCAGGACCTGTTAAGATCGGAGTATGCTCCAGTTTACCAGAGGAAGATGTTACTTTGCTGTTAGTGAATGAACTGGCAGATGGTAAAGTTGTTCCTGCAGTGCAGTTAACAATTAACCCAACCACTGATGACCCACAGATGGATTTTAACATTTATCTTCCTGCACAGGAACTCGAAGTATGGCTAAAATGTCTGCTGACGCAGACGAGTTTATCGCAGAACAGAACCTAGTCCTCGAGATTGTAGCTTTAAAAAAAACAGCTTTCTCAGATGATGAAATTAAGAAAGTGCCAGCAGGGTATTATCACAAGGATGGAATGATAATGAGGACATGGAGGCCACCTGCTATACCATCGAGTGAGGAATGGGCAATTGTTCACAAAGGTGTAGTTCCTAAAGTTTATAGGACTGAAATTTTAACTTTGGCCCACAGTCTGCCCTCAGGTGGCCATTTTGGAGAGAATAAAACAGTAAACAGGGTTATGAAATAATTCTACTGGCCTAATCTGAGGAAAGATGTTGTGACCTTTTGCAGAACCTGTCACATTGGTCAAGTTGTGGGTAAACCTAATCAGATTTCCACAGTGCCCTACTGCAGTCTATGTAGAACTGCATTTGGTGGACCGTTTTCAAAATTTATAGTGGATTGTGTTGGCCCATTGCCAAAGACTAACGCTGGCCATCAGTATCTGCTAACTATTATGTGTACTGCATCCTGATTCCCAGAGGCAATACCTCTCAGAAATATTAAAGCTAAAACTGTGGTGAAGGCTCTTAACAAGTTTTGTTTTTACTTTATTTGATTTCCCTAAAGAAATCCAGTCTGATGAAGGAAGCAATTTTACATCTGGATTATTCCAGCAGGTAGTTTATGTACTGGGATCTAAATAAATTATATCTTCTGCGTACCATCCAGAATTACGATGGGTTCTAGAAAGATTTCATTCTTCACTCAGAACAATGATTAAGACATAATGTGTTCCACACTGTCACTCTCTCTCACTCTGTGCCTTGTAAGCGCTTGAAAAATACATCATCGGACGAACGCACGCACACGGCAAAAAAAAACATACTGTGTTGAAAATGGAAAAGAGTGAGATGAAGGAATATACTTGCTTTTGTTCGCAGTACGAGAGTTGGTACAGGAATCACTGGGCTTTAGTCAAATTGTATTTGTATTTGGTCAGAGACTGAGGGGAACTTTGACCTTGTTAAAGGAACAGTGAATTGATGAGGATGTGCATGTTAACTTGTTAGACTAAGTTTTGAAGTTCAATAATGAACTACTGCAGGCCTGCAAGCGAGCGAGACAAAACTTAAAGATTTCTCAAAACAAAATGAAGTGTTGGTTTGATAGGAGGGCTTGCGAAAGAAAATGCCAGGTGGGGGATAAGGTGCTTACCTTATCCCCAATGTTGACAAATCTACTTCAGGCAAAAATCAATGGACCGTATGAAATAGTCTCTCAAATTAATACAGTGAATTATGTTATCAAAACACCCGACCGATGTAATCTAACACAGGTGGTACAGATAAATATAATAAAGCCTTATTTTGACAAGCAGGCACCATCTGTGAGTGTTGTTGTCAAAACATATGAATCTGGCAACCCTGAGAATGAAGCAATTGACTTGTCTGAGGCTTTTCACAAGCCAAACATTGTCCCAGTTAGGCTAATGAACTCGGTTGTTCTAGAAAACAATGATAACAAGTTGTCTCATCTGCAGCCAAAGCAACAACAACAGCTGAAGGAATTAATTCTGAAGTTTAAAGATTTATTTCCCGATGTTCCCAGGCAAACCACGGTCGCAATACTTGATGTAGATATTGGTTAAACCGACTAAACAACACACATATCGCATGAACGTAGAAAAGTGTAAATAGGCTGAGCAAAAAATTGACGATATGCTGGAAAATAGCATTATCGGTCCTTCAGCATCAGATTGGAGCTCACCCTGCATTACTGTGCCCAAACCTGATGGTAGTGTTAGATTTTGCACTGATTATAGGAAGGCAAATGCAGTAACAAAAGCAGATGCCTATCCTATCCGTAGGGTGGATGATTGCATCAATAAGGTTGGAAAAGCTGAATTTCTTACAAAGATTGATCTGTTTGACAGGTTATTAGTGTGTTCTATTGACGGACAGAGGTAGAAAAAAAATCTGCATTATGATACCATCTAGGTTGGAAATTCGCAAGTGAAGCTTAACTGAACTGTACACATTTATGAGAAGCTGAGAGAAATACAAATGTTTAAATTCTCACATAAATAGGGCAGGCGACCAGAAACGTTGACAGCACTTCAGCACGTCGAAACATTGAATGAAACATGCAGAAAATATTACAGAAAAACAAATCATTGTCTACCTACAATGAGAGGACGTGACAGATCCGGATCTCACTCCCTTGTCTGAACCGGGAAAGATGAAGCTACACGTACACGTAGATCAGTGACCCGCAAATACTGCAGATCTGCAGAAAAACGTGAACAGGAAACGGGATCAGGTCACGGGTGGAGGGTCTCCCTCCTGAACCGGTGACTCTGCTCCTCGGCCCTAACATGCTGCCCGACCCACCCGCCGCATTCCCCACATTATTCCATATTTACACCAGATACTTGTCTACTTTTCCACATCATATCTACCCCGATCCCCTTCCCTCCACCCCCAGGTCACAGAGTCACGGGCTCAGTTCCCATCCCGGTCCGAAACATAATTCAAGCCCAAATAGGAAGTGTTCACGTTTCATTTAAATCAGTTCTGTGTTTATAAACACTAATTTCTTTTTACATTTCTCCGGCTTCAGTGGACAGAAACACTGAAACTTCAAATGAGAAACAGCAGGAGCTGGCCATTCGGCCCCTGTAACCATCAACAAGATGGCGGCTGCTCTCCCATCTCAGTCACATTTCTGTCCGATCCTCATTTCCTCGATCCCTTCGGTCTCCACACACCTGCCGGCCTCTTTTCTATGTGAGGACGGTCACTGAGTCTTCACCGCCCTCTGTGGAGGGGATTTACAGATATTCACCACACTCGGAATGGAGATATTTCCCCTCATCACAGTCCCGGACAGTACACCACCTTTTTCAGAGACTGGGATGTCTGGTTCAACTGGTAGTGATGTTGTGCATTTCAATGTGTTCACCTCTCACTCCTCGACTCTCTAAATGACATTTAGAGTTATCACATTTGATCTTTCTTCAAGTTATGACCCCACCCCTCCAGGGATCAGTCAGGTGAATCTTCATTGCACTCTCTATAACAAATATTCTGTAACCTCTTTTTTCATCCTCTATGGAATTAATTTCCATCTTCTGCAGCCCCGTGTTGCCCCAACTACTCACCTCCCACCCTTGTCACTATTTTCACTTTCCACCTCCCCCCTCAACTGGATCCACCTCTCTCTCCCCAGCTCTTGCCCCATCCCGACCCCTCACCTCTTTTCTCTGACTATTTCGCGTCCACACTCAGTACAGAGGGAGTGTCTCGGCCTGAAATGCTGACGGTCTATTTCCCAGCACAGATGCTGCCCGAACCACTGTGTTCCTCCGGCAGTTTGTGCTTTGGTCTATATAGCCCTTGTTACTATGGGGAGAGAGATTTTACACCATATTGCAGGGTTAGGGTTAGGGTTAATGGACTTTCTGTGAGACAACAACATTAATCACAGGTTTCATCACTGAATCCAGTGTTGTGAGATGTAAAGTCCCCTGTCAAGTGTCCGGCTGTGCCGTGTTGTTGGTGGAGTGGGCAGCGTGGTGTTTGTCTCGATTCGGGTCACAACACCAGAATTGCCAGCGGGGTCCACACACAGTGTATTAGTCAACAGAAAACCTCTCGTCCCTGCAGTCTTTGTCTCCCAGTAAACTCAACACCCTGACAGTGTGGACCATAGATACCCCTTCCTCTCAGAGTCAGGGGATCATTCAGACAGCTGATTGCTGAGAGGAATTATATTTATTGGTCATTAAAGTTGGCCCAGATTCGTTTGGACGGATTTCATGTGGAGTTCGGGGTGTCACAGTGACAGGGCCGGACGGTCGAACTCTCTCCGTTGTCCAATCATCCTTCCAGGCGGGGCGACACTGCACCTGTGAATCTTCCGGGGTCGCCTGTTGTGTCCGCTGCTCCCGATGCGGCCGCCTCGACACTGGTGACACCGGCTCCTCCGCAATTGTGCCGGGTAGGAATATTTTTAACGGGTGCCGATATTTTTCTTCACTTTTGTGCGGGAGGGGTGGGTTTTGGAGGTTGATGATCGTGATGCCGTCCTTTTTGATTCAGGGGTTGGGGAGGGAGTTTCATTTTTCTTTCTCTCTGAACGACTTTTATGTTTTCTTTGTTTCCTGGTTCTCTGGAGAAGAAAAAAATTCAGCGTTATTTATGGATACCAGCTTTGATAATAAATTAACCTTTGAACTATCCACTCCGAGCGGGACTTACTTCGTTAGTCAGTCAGACAGGAATAAACTGTGAATGCTCCCACCCAATTCACCAATTCCACTTACACCACAGATATATCTGTCCAGATACTCCCCACACAAGACAGGCTGGAGCCAAAAATATTTACTACATGACAGACCCTAAAGACAAAATTACAAAATAATCATAATGCCTTACACACAGAGAACAGACAGAAGCTGTCCTATCTCTACAGATGAGTGCACAAGGAGGTAAGCAACCTGAAACACTAGCTAGCTACCCTCAAGAAGAAATATGCCTCAGCATGGCTTAGTACATCTGTTGATCATCAGAAGTTTCTTTCAGAAAAACAGGCTGCTATTTTCTAATGCAGAGTTATCCCATTTACATACTTTATCATTTCCTCCTTTAGATCATTACATGATTATCAAAACAGTAACTTTTTACAGAGAATGCAACCAAGTACAGCATTAACTTCTCAGTGGGTAAAAACGGCATACAACAGTAATTATAACAATGATAATAGACAATAGACAATAGGTGCAGAAGTAGACCATACGGCCCCTCGAGTCTGCACCGCCATTCTGAGATCATGGCTGATCATTCACTATCAATACCCAGTCCCTGCCTTGTCCCCATATCCCTTGATTCTCCTATCCATCAGATATCTATCTAGCTCCTTCTTGAAAGCATCCAGAGAATTGGCCTCCACCGTCTTCCGGGGTAGTGCATTCCACACCTGCACAACTCTCTGGGAGAAGAAGCTCTTCCTCAACTCTGTTTTAAATAACTGACCTCTTATTCTCAATCCATGCCCTCTGGTACTGGACTCTCCTAACATCTGGAACATATTTCCTGCCTCAATCCTATCAAATCCTTTAATTATCTTAAACGTTTCAATCAGATCCCCTCTCAATCTCCTCAATTCCAGCGTGTACAAGCCCAATCTCTCCAATCTGTCTGCGTAAGACAGCCCTGCCATCCCAGGAATCAACCTAGTGAATCTACGCTGCACTTCCTCAACTGCCAGAATGTCCTTCCTTAAACCTGGAGACCAAAACTGAACACAATATTCCAGGTGTGGTCTCACCAGGGCCCTGTACATCCTTGCTCTTGTATTCAATTCCCCTTGTAACAAAGGCCAACATTCCATTTGTACAATGGGCATTTGTACAATTTGTACATATGTACAACCATTTGGACATTATGCAATATCATGCCTCACATATTACCGACAGGTCTTCGAAGATCACCATTTCGACCCTTCGGTGAACCCGTGTAAATCCTGCCCGACTCTATTGTTGCTGTCAGTCTCTTTGGCTGTGTGCTTGGAGAGGAATGTAACGTTAATAGATTCATAAAAGTGTTGTGTACACATATGTTTAAATATAACTCCCAAGCCATTGAGCTCAGGGAATACCAAGCTTAAAGTCTTGAGATGGTGAAGTATGAAAGTTCAGTTCATCCACGGAATCAATGACGACAGAGAGATATTTGTAATTCAAGGAGAATGTCCAGAGAAGGCAATTACTTTGAATTCCACAAATTCCACGGTGGTAAAATAAGATAACAGTCGCTGTCAGTCTTATCCGTCGTTGTTCTAAATCCACATACGTATTATCGCCAAAAGACTGTCACAGGCGTACAGTCTTCAGAAGGAACTACCACCCAAACAAGGGTTAACACACAGGTAGATTCCGCAAGGTACTCCCAATCGAGATCCAACACACAAAGTATTACCGACAGTGATTACCACAGAATATCCCTTCTCACAAGTGTTTACCACAGAACACACCCGAATACTCCAACAAAATCCACATATGGATTTACAATCCTCTACAAGTGAATTACCACACCCAGGCAAGGGTTAGCACAAGTGGTCCTCGCAGGATACTCCCAAACCAACAGATCCACTCCAATGGATCAAACAAAGTGACAATCACACATTCGGTATACGCTGGATCAATAATCAACCCACCTTGTGGGCATAGGAGAGTACAAACAGTGGCCTTTGGCCACTAGGCACTTTGTTTCGAACTTTCCATCTTCTTTATTTATCTCTGGCTGACTGTGCTTGTGACTGTCCTTGCTTAAATAAAACAAACTGTGAGCTATGTAAACACAAGCTGCGAGCAAGTGTAAACACGCTGCACAGTCAAATAGTTCCGCCCCTCTCTCTCTGTCTCAGTAAGAATCAAACAGGAGCCGGGAAAGCCAGGCTTGTAGACACAGGAATTTAGTAGGAGAATTTAGAATTTAGTATTTTCTCCCTGTATCGCCTTTTAGTTATCATATGTGGCTTTTAGAAGTTTCCCAATCCTCTGGCTTCCCTCTCATCTTTGTTATGTTAGACATCTTCTCTTTTATTTTTATACTGTCCTTGATTTCCACGGTCGCCCGCTACTCCCCATAGCTGGCTTTTACCACTGAGATGAGGTGGGACTACAACCAGAGGCCATGGGCTAAGGGTGAAAGGTGAAATGTTAAGAGGAACATGAGGGAAAACTTCTTCACACAGACAGTCTTTCTGGTGTGGAATGAGCAGCCAGCACAAGTGGTGCATGCAAGCATGTTTTCAACATTTAAGAGGTTCGTGTAGGTACCTGGATGTTAGGGATGTGGGAGTGGGCAGTTTAATTAATTCAGCACAAACCAGATGGCCCAAATGGCTTGTTTCTGTATTGTAATTTTCCACAGGAACCTGAAGTAATACTAATATTCACTCTAAGTCCATTTAACAGCTGTGCAGACCAACCATTCACCTCAGCGGGGATTTTTTATATGCCGTTAAGATTGTGGAACTTTAAGTTAATAATACAGAAAATAAAATCCCAGATGCACGTCATGAAAGACAATTTTCATGAAAGTGTTTCAGTTACTGTGGGGCCAGGCACCCATGCAGCTCAGCAGGAAGAGAATAATACCAATGGAGAGAGTCAGACTGAGCCAGGTCACAGATTGCAGATGGCAGAAATGCCCCATTGTTATAGAAACAGGAAGAGCATCAGGGAATTGATGGTCATTCCAGATACCAGGATTCCACATACTCTGCCCAATCAGGAAATTATTTCTCTGTCCAACCTGGGTTCAACCTCATTGTAACAGTGAGGAACAGCCAGATCAAAACTTGGCGACTCAAGCAATCTCATCTGAAATGTTGTCCTACTGCCATTAATGGACTTCGTAAATTATTTTACAGGGTAAAAGCCAGAAGGAATTTGACTCCAGGAATCTCAAACACAGCATGCCAGTTTTACTTTCTCTGTACAGATATTTAAGAAGTGGAGCGAGGGATTCAATCGACTATCCTTCCTACTCAAACTGTGGGGAGGGATTTATTCGGTCATCTGACCAACTGGCACGCCCGTCATTTACAAAGGAGAAAGGCCGTTCACCTGCTCAGACAGTGGAAATAGATTCACTCGGTCATCTCAGCTGAAGTTGCATCATCAAGTTCACTCTGGGAAAGGCCATTAACCTGTTCTATGTGTGAGAAAGGATTCAATTCGTCTTCTCGCCAGTCAGTTCACTCCGGGCAGAGGCTGGTGATCTGCTGAATTAGTCGGACAGGATTCACCCAATCATCTGACGGAATGGCTCACCAGCGGGTTCACCCTGGGGAGAAGCCATTCACCTGCTCAGTCTGTGGCGAGAGATTCACTCAGTCTTCCAGCTTACTGAGACATCAGCGAGTTCAAACTGGGGAGAAGCTGTTCACCTGCTCAGTCTGTGGCGAGAGATTCACTCGGTCAGACAACCTACAGAGCCACCAGCGAGTTCACACTGGGGAGAAGCCGTTCACCTGCTCAGTCTGTGGCGAGAGATTCACTCTGTCAGACAACCTACAGAGTCACCAGGGAGTTCACACTGGGGAGAAGCCATTCACCTGCTCAGTCTGTGGGAAGAGATTCACTTGCTCAGACACGCTACAGAGTCACTAGCGAGTTCACACTGGGGAGAAGCCGTTCACCTACTCAATCTGTGGCGAGAGATTCTCTCGGTCAGACAACCTACAGAGTCATCAGCGAGTTCACACTGGGGAGAAGCCATTCACCTGCTCAGTCTGTGGGGAGAGATTCACTCAGTCTTCCAGCTTACTGAGACATCAGCGAGTTCACACCGGGGAGAAACCATTCACCTGCTCATTCCGTGGCGAGAGATTCACTCGGTCAGACAACCTACAGAGTCATCAGCGAGTTCACACTGGGGAGAAAGCATTCACCTGCTCAGTCTGTGGTGAGAGATTCACTCGGTCAGACAACCTACAGAGCCACCAGCGAGTTCACACTGGGGAGAAGCCGTTCACCTGCTCAGTCTGTGGCGAGAGATTCACTCTGTCAGACAACCTACAGAGTCACCAGGGAGTTCACACTGGGGAGAAGCCATTCACCTGCTCAGTCTGTGGGAAGAGATTCACTTGCTCAGACACGCTACAGAGTCACTAGCGAGTTCACACTGGGGAGAAGCCGTTCACCTACTCAATCTGTGGCGAGAGATTCTCTCGGTCAGACAACCTACAGAGTCATCAGCGAGTTCACACTGGGGAGAAGCCGTTTACCTGCTCAGTCTGTGGCGAGAAATTCACTCGGTCAGACAACCTACAGAGTCATCAGCGAGTTCACACTGGGGAGAAGCCGTTCACCTACTCAGTCTGTGGCGAGAGATTCACTCGGTCAGACAACCTACAGAGCCACCAGCGAGTTCACACTGGGGAGAAGCCGTTCACCTGCTCAGTCTGTGGCGAGAGATTCACTCTGTCAGACAACCTACAGAGTCACCAGAGAGTTCACACTGGGGAGAAGCCATTCACCTGCTCAGTCTGTGGGAAGAGATTCACTTGCTCAGACACGCTACAGAGTCACTAGCGAGTTCACACTGGGGAGAAGCCGTTCACCTACTCAATCTGTGGCGAGAGATTCTCTCGGTCAGACAACCTACAGAGTCATCAGCGAGTTCACACTGGGGAGAAGCCGTTTACCTGCTCAGTCTGTGGCGAGAAATTCACTCGGTCAGACAACCTACAGAGTCATCAGCGAGTTCACACTGGGGAGAAGCCGTTCACCTACTCAGTCTGTGGCGAGAGATTCACTCGGTCAGACAACCTACAGAGCCACCAGCGAGTTCACACTGGGGAGAAGCCGTTCACCTGCTCAGTCTGTGGCGAGAGATTCACTCTGTCAGACAACCTACAGAGTCACCAGGGAGTTCACACTGGGGAGAAGCCATTCACCTGCTCAGTCTGTGGGAAGAGATTCACTTGCTCAGACACGCTACAGAGTCACTAGCGAGTTCACACTGGGGAGAAGCCGTTCACCTACTCAATCTGTGGCGAGAGATTCTCTCGGTCAGACAACCTACAGAGTCATCAGCGAGTTCACACTGGGGAGAAGCCATTCACCTGCTCAGTCTGTGGGGAGAGATTCACTCAGTCTTCCAGCTTACTGAGACATCAGCGAGTTCACACCGGGGAGAAACCATTCACCTGCTCATTCCGTGGCGAGAGATTCACTCGGTCAGACAACCTACAGAGTCATCAGCGAGTTCACACTGGGGAGAAAGCATTCACCTGCTCAGTCTGTGGTGAGAGATTCACTCGGTCAGACAACCTACAGAGCCACCAGCGAGTTCACACTGGGGAGAAGCCGTTCACCTGCTCAGTCTGTGGCGAGAGATTCACTCTGTCAGACAACCTACAGAGTCACCAGGGAGTTCACACTGGGGAGAAGCCATTCACCTGCTCAGTCTGTGGGAAGAGATTCAGTTGCTCAGACACGCTACAGAGTCACTAGCGAGTTCACACTGGGGAGAAGCCGTTCACCTACTCAATCTGTGGCGAGAGATTCACTCGGTCAGACAACCTACGGAGTCATCAGCGAGTTCACACTGGGGAGAAAGCGTTCACCTGCTCAGAAAGAGGGAAAGAATTCACTCAGTTATCTCAAGTACTGGCACATCAGTCAGTTCACAATGGGGAGTTGCCGATGTTATGAATCCCTCGGTTTCGTTTGAAGTGGACTGTCATTTTAAGAGAGAGAAATTAAAAAGTTAAATCAGTTTGACTTGCCGCTTGTTTAGCTTTAACCGAGGACACAGACACTCAGAGTTAGACGGAGACGAAGGAGTAAAAATGGAAAGATCAAAACCAGGGAACTAGTGACCAAGGGTCACTGATTGCAACTTTCCTATGGCCACACGGGTGGGTTAATTATCGATTCAGCGTACTCAAATGTGTGATTGTCACCTCGTTTGATCCGTCGGAGTGGATCTGATTTGGGGTATCCTGTGAAGACCACTGATGTATTAACCCTTGCCTGGGTGTATTGGGGTTATTCACTTGAAGACGATACCCCTTGTGACGTCACTTTCCGTGATATTTCGTGTGTGGATTTGGGATGATGAAGAATAAAATCTACAGCAACTGTTGTCTGGTTTTACCATCATGAAACCTGCAGAATTCGACATAATTGACTTCTCTCAACATTTACACTGGTTTACAAATATCTCTCTCATCACCTATTCCATGGTTGAACTGAACTTTCATACTTTGCCATCTCAAGACCCCAAGCATTGTTTCTCTCGAAATCTATAGTCTGGGAGATATATTTACACACATATATCGACATAACACTTTTGTTTATCTTGTTTAAGTTACTATATAATAAGTCGATTCTAATAAAGATGGTTTTAACATCAAAAACAGACTCCGAGTGTAGCCTGTTGCTGCTGTTCGTTTCTAAAGCGTTACAATTCATAGCAAAATTTGGGCCTGCGTCTGGGGTATGAACAGATTAGGGGGCGTAGTCATTAATTATCGATTTCATTGGGGAAACTGCTTTTGATTTATTTGTGTGTGAAAAATCAGTAGCAACGGATGTTGATAGATGTTTCGAAGTGCCAGACCTCAGATGGATTGAGTTGTTATGTATTGCTAAAAGGTTAAAACTTGCTAGGCGTAAATTGACAATGAGGAGGGCACAGATGCAGAGGATAATAGCTGAAGATTATGTATCTGAGGGGGTGTTTAAAGTGGAGGAGTTGGAGGTGTTTCCTGAACGTAAACCCAGTGAGCTTGAACTCCACTACAATTGAAAAAAAAATAAATGGGAAAGCTGCGGAAAGGCAGAGGCAGAAAAACAGAGCGAGGAAGCAGAAAAGCAGAGGCTGTTCGAGCTGGAAAAGATAGAGAAATTGCAGCAAAGAGGTCGAGTGTTAGACTCTGGTGATAAGTTTAATGCCAGTCGGGAAGTTAAATTGGTACCTCCATTTGACGAAGCAGAAGTTGATAAATAATTTCAGCATAGATGGTGCTTCAGGTTGCTCAGAGATTAAAGTGACAAGAAGAGGATTGGCCTATTCTCTTACAAAGTGTAATTAAGGGGGAGGCTCAGCAAGCCTATTCTGCTTTGACAGTTGATGAAGCAACTGATTATAACATTGTGAAACAGGCTGTGCTCAAAGCTTACGAGTTTTTCCCAGAAACATACAGACAAAAGTTTAGAAATTTGAGGAAGTCTGTGAACCAAACTTATATGGAACTTGCTTATGATACGTTTGTGTGTTTTGAACGTTGGTGCACGTATAAAAATATAAATGATGATTTTAACAGCTTGAATGAGTTGGTTTTAATTGAAGAATTCAAAGGTTGCGTCCCTGATGACATAAAGACATATTTAGATGAAAAGGATACTGCCACTTTGCAGGAGACTACTAGATTAGCAAATGAGTTTGCTTTGACACAGAAGCTTAAGTTTATCCCGAATAAATGCTTCTAAAGGAGTAGCAGGGATCATCAGTGTAATCCAGAAATTAAAGCTGGGACTAGTGACGAGAGTAAGGATGAAGGGAAGCAGTTGAAGGAGAAATATGCTGGTCTTACTTGTTACTGTTGTAAAAAAGCTGATCATATGCTGGCTATTGCTGCCTACTGGGGAATAAAAAGGAAAAAGAGGCAGTCCCAAATGCCTGTGATCAGTCCGTTTAAGCACCTGTAAACCCACAGGGTTCTGAACATTCTGTTGAGGCTCAGATAGGGTCTGAGAGGCCTGACCCAGTTAAAAAGTGACTCGATCATTTTACATCAGATGGGATTGTATTATTAAAGGAAGGGTCAACCCCGGTACCACTGAAAATTGCTTCAGATACAGGGGCTTCTCAGTCACTTATATTAGACAGCATTCCAAAGCTTCGTGGTGAGACTGAAACTGGAGAGGTAAATCTTATTAAAGGCATTGGAGGTGGTGTGTTTTCTAAAAGAGTTGCAGATGAGTTTGTTTTTACTCAGGAGGTTAAGATTATCCCGAATAATAGCTTCCAAAAGTGTAGCAGGGATCACCAGGGTAAACCGGAAATTAAAGCTGGGACGAGTGACAAGAGTAAGGATGAAGGGAAGCAGTTGAAGAAGAAGTATTCTGGTCTCACTTGTTACTATTGTAAGAAAGCTGGTTATATGATGGTTATATGATTGTTCCATCCCGAAGAAGAAAAAGGAAAAGTATTCAGTCCCAAATGCCTGTGTTCAGTATGTTGAAGCACTTATCAACCCAGAGGGTTCTGAACATTCTGTTTCAGGCTCAGTTAAGGTCGAAGACGTCTGACCGAGTTAAGAAGGGATTCGATCATTTTATGTCAGATGGGTTTTTTATTAGTGAAGGAAGGGTCAATCCGAGTTACTCGGGCTTCTCAGTCACTTATATCAGACTGCGTTCTAAAGATTGGTGATGAGACTAACACTGGTGAGCTAAATCTTATTAAAGTTATTGGGGGCGACATGGTTTCTGTTCCATTGTACAAGGTAACTTTACAGTCTGTGTTGGTTTCGGGACCTGTTGAGATCGGATTGTGCTCCCGTTTACCGGTGGAAGATGTTACATTGCTGTTAAGGAAAGACCTGGCAGATGGTGAAGTTGTTCCTGCAGTGCTGTTGACAACTACGCCAACCACTGACGACCCACAGATGGATTTGAACATTTATTTCAGTAGGTAGTTTATGAACGAGGAGCTGAACAAATAACATCATCTGTGTACCATCTGGAATCACAAGGGCTGTAGAATGTTTCCATTCTACACTCAAAACAATGATTAAGACATACTGTGTTGAAATTGGAAAGACTGGGATGAAGGAATATATTTGCTTTTGTTCTCAGTAAGACCGTCATTACAGGATCACTGGGCTTTAGTCCACTTGAACTATTTGGTTGTGGGCTGAAGGGAATTTAGACATTGTTAAAGGAACAATGTGTTGATGGGGATGTACACGTTAACTTGTTAGACTATGTTTTGAAGTTAAAAAAAAACTACACCAAGCGTGTAGTCTAGTGAGACAAAACTTTAGCATTGGTTTGATAAGCAGGCTTGCGAAAGAAAATACCAGGTGGGGGATATCTTATCTTATCTTATTTTGTCTCCAATGTTGACAAATCCACTCCAGGTGAAATTCAATGGACCGTATGAAATAGGATCTCAAAATTAATGACCCGAATTATGTTATTACAACACCCGACTGACGTAAACTAACACAGGTTGTACTCATAAATATGATAAAGCCTTATTTTGACAAACAGGCACCATCTGTGAGGTTTCGCAAAACATATGAATCTGGAATCCCTTGAGAATGAAACAATTGTCTCGTCTGAGTCTTTTTACAAGCCAGACATGGTCCCAGTTAGGCTAATGAACGCGATTGTTCCAGAAAATATTGCTAACAAGTTGTCTCAGCTGCAGCCAGAGCAACAACAATAGCTGAAAGAATTAATTCTCAAATTTCAAGATTTATTTCCTGATGTTCCCAAGGAAACCACCGTCGGAGTGCATGATGTAGATATTGGTCAAGTCAAACCGATTAAACAACACCCATATTGCATGAAAGTAGATTAGTGTAATTTGGCTGAGCAAGAACTTGAAAATATGCTGGAAAATAGTATCATTAGTCCTTCAGCATCAGATTGGACTCACCCTGCATTATTGTGCCCAAACCTGATGGTTGTGTTAGATTTTGCACTGATTATAGGAAGGTAAATGCAGTAACAAAAACAGATGCCTATCCTATCCGTAGGGTGGATGATTGCATCAATAAGGTTGGAAAAGCTGAATTTCTTACAAAGATTGATCTGTTTGACAGGGTATTAGTGTGTTCTATTGACGGACAGAGGTAGAAAAAAATCTGCATTATGATACCATCTAGGTTGTATGAATATAATGTCTTGCTGTTTGGAATGAAAACTAGCCCAGGAACATTCCAGAGAACGTTTGATTCTGTAATTCGAGAGTTGGAACACACATATGCCTATATTGATGACTTAGTCACAGGGAGTGACACTTGGGAAGAGCATATCTCTGCAGTAGAGAAGCTGTGTGACAGGTTTTCCCAGGCCAGCCTTACAGTTAACTTAGCTAAGAGTGAATTTGGCCATGCCATTCTGACCTGTCTTGGCTATGTTGTGGTTCAAAGCAAGTTGGTTCCTGTTCAGGCAAAAGTCCAGGCAATTTCTGAAGTTCCTATTCCGACTGGTAAGAAGGCTCTTTGAACGTTCCTGGGAATGGTTGGATAAAGTTCAGCAAGAACTTTACTGATATCGCACTTCCTTTGACTAATCTCCCGAGGTTGGGTAAAAAGTTTGTTTGGACCGAGCCTTGTCAGGAGGCATTTGATCGATTGAATGCCATTTTTATGTCATCAACCTGTGCTCAGGGCACCTGACTTTACAAAGCCGTTTTCTGTAGCTGTGGATGCCAGTGATGAAGCTGCCGGGACAGTGTTATTACAGAAAGATGATGATGATGTTGAACATCCTGTAGCTTACTTTTCGAGAAAATTCAATGAGCCTCAAAGAAATTATTCCACATTAGCAGGCTCACTTTTGACATTTATGAAAATCTTGGACAGGTATAAGGATAAGAGGGACTTGGAGGGATATGGCCCAGGAGCAGGTCAATGAGACAAGGTAGAAAAATTATTTGGCATAGCCAAGAACGGCCAAAAGGCCTGTTTCTGTGCTGTAATCTTCTATGGTTCTTAGAGAAAGAGTTGTTGTCACTCATCTTGACCTTGCGGCATTTTGATGTCGATGTTTGTCCTGAGAAGAAACCTCTGGTAGTTTATACTGATCGTAATCTGTTGGTGTTTTTGATTCAGGTGAAGGGCAAAACCAGATGATTGTTAAACTAGAGTCTGGTTTTGCAAGAATATGTTATTGTGATAATGCATATGCATATGAAAAGCACGGACAATATCATTGCCGATTGAATTTCCAGATGCTGAACCTAAAGTTTTAATAGTGAAACAGAATCTGGTATGTGTATACGATTTTGCAATGTGTTACATGATAACCATACATGCATTATTTTACATACTGTAGCTTCCAGTTTAAATGTTGCTCTTTTAGATAAAATTATTTTTGGTGGGGGGGCAGTGTTATGAATCCCTAGGTTTCATTTGTTGTGGGCTGTCACTTCAAGAGAGTGCTTGAGTGAGGTGGGGACTAACAATTACATCAGCCGCTTACTTAATAACATGGAGCATAGAATAATACAGCACAGTACAGGCCCTTCAGCTCAAAATGTTGTACTGACCCTTAAACCCAGCCTCCCATTTATACCCCCACCCCAGATTAAATTCCTCCATATACGTGTCTAGTAGTCTCTTAAATTTCACTGGCGTATCTGCCACCAATACAGACTCAGGTTCCACGCAGCAATGACTCTGAGTAAAAAACCTTTCTCTCTTTTCCCTTTGAACTTCCCACCCCTTACCTGAAAGCCATGTTCTCTTGTATTGAGTATTGGTGCCCTGGGGAAGAGGCGCTGGCTGTCCATACTATCTTTGCCTCTTAATATCTTGTATACCTCTATCATGTCTTCTCTCATCCTCCTTTTCTCCAAAGAGTAAACCCCTGCTCCCTTAATCTCGGATCATTATCCATACACTCTAAACCAGGCAGCATCCTGGTAAATCTCCTCTGTACCCTTTCCAACACTTCCACACCCTTACCATATAACCATATAACAATCACAGCACGGAAACAGGCCATCTCGGCCCGCCTAGTCCGTCCCAACTACCCGCACTCAGCCCATAACCCTCCACTCCTTTCCTGTCCATATACCTATCCAATTTTACCTTAAATGACACAACTGAACTGGCCTCTACTACTTCTACAGGAAGTTCATTCCACACAGCTATCACTCTCTGTGTAAAGAAATACCCCTTCGTGTTTCCCTTAAACTTCTGCCCCCTAACTCTCAAATCATGCCCTCTTGTTTGAATTACGATCGTGAGGAGACCAGAACTGGACACAGTACTCCAGGTGTGGCCTAACCAGAGTTTTATAGAGCTGCATCAATACCTAGCGACTCTTAAACTCCGTACCTTGTCTTATGAAAGCTCATACCCCATAAGCTTTCTTAACTATCCTATCTACCTGTGAGGCAACTTTCAGAGATCTGTGGAGATGTACCCCCAGAAGGGAAGAAACTGTTCCTGAATAGATGAATGTGTGCCTTCAGGATTCGAACCCTTCCTCTCGATGCTAATAATGAGAGGACGGCAGGCTCTGGGTGGTGCAGTTCCTTATTAATAAACTTTGCCTTTCTGGTGCACCAATCTTTGTAGGTGTGTCTTCCGGACGGTAATAATGAGAGGGCAGCATGCCCTGAGTGGTGTAGGACCTTAATAATAAACATTTCCTTTCTGGTGCACCAGCCTTTGTAGGTGTCATGGATCCTGCGGGGACGAGAAGAAAAAACGGATCTGACTAATTTTACATTTATTTGTAGATTCAATTATTCTGCTGCAGCCTGTCGAAACGGTCTCCACGGTACATCTTTAGATGTTTTTGAGCGTTTCAGGTGACGAGCCAAATGTCTACAAACTCCTGATGAAGCATAACCACTGTCTTTCCCTCTTAATTGCTCTACCGACATGTTGAAATTAATTGAATTGAATTTCGATTTATTGTCATTTAGAAATATGATTATAGCATCTTGCCCACAATGGGTAAATTTGGAAAGTAAATCTGTACAAGACTATTAATTGTTTTCAATTTTAGGATTTTTACTTCCTTTTTCTCTATCTAAATTGAATTAAAAAAAAATAACTAATCCTGTAATTCAACATACATTGCGAATATGGTTGCAATTCCGTAAATTTTTTGGCTTGAATAAGTTTATCCTATCAAGCCCTATTATTTCTAACTTTTCTTTTCGGCCCTCTTCTATGGATGAAGCCTTTGTGTTATGGAAAATAAAAGGTATAACATGTTTTCGTGATCTACTTTTAGTTAATAGTTTTATGTCCTTTGAACAGCTATCTAATAAATATAATTTACGTAAAACTCATTTTTTAAGATATTTGCAAGTTAGAATATTTTGGAATAATATGTTACAGTCTTTCCCGAAATTATGTCCAACGGACGTTACGGAAAAAAAAAATAGCTCTCAATCCTTGCCAGAAGGGTTTAGTAGCCACCATTTATAATATGATTCTGAAAATACAGCAAGAAGTATCAGAAAAAATTAAGAAGTAGTAGGAAAAATAACTTAATTGTCTTATACCAACTGAGCAGTGGAAGAAAATTTTACAATTAGTCAATTCTTCTTCTATTTATCTAAAAATGCCCTAATACAATTTAAGGTTGTACACTGGGCTTACATCTCCAAGGATAAACTTGCTCGATTTTATTCTCATGTGAATCCAACCTGCGACAGAAGTCACTCTGAAGTCGCTTCATTGATTTGGTCGTGTCCTTGCTTGCAAATTTATTGGAAATATATTTTCGGTATTATTTCAACAGTTCTTTATATCAGAATGCAACCGTATCCTATTACTGCAATTTTCGGTTCACCAATGGTGGATAATAGTTGTTTATCCCCCTTAGCCTGGCGGATGATTGCATTTGTTACATTAATGGCTAGAAGATCTATCCTATTGAACTAGAAAGAAATTAATCCTCCAGCTATATTTCAGTGGCTTTCTCAAACCATCTCTTGTTTGAGCTCAGAAAAAAAAATAGAAGTGTTGTCTTTGATCCTTCAGTTAAATTTGAAGAAACTTGGACACCATTTATTCAACATTTTCATATGAGCCAAACCGACTTTTCCTAAACCTTACTTTTATTATCCTCAATTATTTGGATGGAGGTACGGAGTTATTAACGCTATTGTGTATATTAGACATAATACAATGGGCCATGTTAGTTTTATTTTCTTTTTTTTTCTTTTTTCTCCTTTTCTCGTAATTACAATGAATTTGGGTTATCATATACATGTGGATTATCATCTACTTGAATGTATACTTAATCTATTAATCATGTACTAAAACTCTCTGTATTCATGTTTCGTTTATGTTTGTTTAAAATTAATAAAATATTTTAAAAGAAAAAAATCACAACTGCAATGCAGTTGAAAAAATGAAACAACGTTACTCCAGAATGATATCACAAAAGCACACGACAAAACAGACTACAACGGAAAATCCACATATCGTTTAACAATCCCCAAATCCAGAGTCCGCAGACGCTACTGCGTATTAATATCGCGCTACAATCTTAGCGCGTTCCTCGGAAAGGAGCTCCAAAGCCACCAGACAAAACAAGACTATCCAGACACACCAAGTAAGGAGAACAACTCTACCACCCAATAAACCAAAAACTAAAGCTACAAGACCTACATAAAACCACATAGTTAAACATATGGTAACAACAGTGAAACAATACCGTAATTGATTAAAAAAAGACCATGGGCACAGTAAAAATAGTCCAAAGATGTTGAAATACTGTAAGTTCGAAATAAACCACAGCACAATTTCCACAAGTCCTCTGGGTCCCGATAGACTCGTCATCCCACGCAGGCGTCGGAAGGGAATACTCTCGCTATGGACTTCCACGGAGCTGCCGGATTCAGCCTTGCTAACCCAGCACACAATGAAAGTGCTGTCGGACACAACCTTGCAGACGCAGGGCACAGTGAAAGTGCCCCGACCGCAGCAGACTCCGAGCCGGTCGAATCTCCGAACCTCCGAGCATCCCTCCGGCAAAGCCTCTCTGAGTACCATCCTCCGCCGGCCATCGGCAACGCGACCACGAGGACTGGGGCCTGTTCTTCTCAGCAGAGGCCCGGGCCTCACAACAGCAGCAGCAACGAAGAAGGCCTTCATGGAGATTTTCAGATCTGCTTCCGTGCTCCCACGTCCGTTTTTCATCAGATCAGGATTTTGCACGGCACGCCGCTTGACAAAGAACAGATATCGGAGACCAGGGTTCGGACACCCAGCAACCTTAAGTTGCTCAAAACCCTCACTTCCGATCCTTCTTATTAACAGTCTGGATATAATATTACAAGATAAAAACAGGAAGAACAAGTTACTTAATAGTCATAGATATGCAAAGCGCTACAACATACAGAATGGATCAAACATATCATGAACTAAAGGAGGAAATTTAAAGACCATTGAACATGAACAGAGTATATAGTGTGCCGATAATAATATACACTGCTGATCTCATCCCACTGTCGCTGTACACGGACATTAAACAATCAGGCCAACACAGAACTTCCATGTGAATCTTCTGCAAGACTCTCAGAAGGTTACTTAAAACACTGCTAGAAATTGCAATAATAAACACCAATCTGAATTCGATAGGCCACTCGTAGAGTCAGAGTCACAGAGAGTCATAGCGCAGAACAGACCCTTCGGGCTATCTAGTTCACGCCAAAAAAATTTACACTGCCCTTGGACCACAGCCCACCATATCCCCTGTCCCTATCCAAACATCCCTTAAAGCTTCACTACTCTGCGTTCGAAGGAACAAAGTCCAAACCTATTTGATCTTTCTTTTATTTTTCCAGGTCCTTGTACCACTAACATCTTTGTAAATTTTTACTGTACTTTTTCAACATTGCTCCCATTTCCCCTGTAGGTAGATGACTAATACTGCGCACAATGCTGTAAATTCGGCCTCTTATATAGTTCAACATAACATCCCATCTCTTATACTCATTACACTGATTCATGGAAGCCAATGTGCCTGCAGCTAACTTTACGACCCTCTCTACCTGTGACACCACCGTCACCGAATTATGGACCTGTATCTCCAGATCACTTTGTTCTACCACACTCCTCACTGTCCTACCGTTCACCGTGTGAGACCGAAGTGCAACAGCTCGCTCTTTTCCACATTAATTTCCATCTGCTGTTTACCAGCACATTTTAAACTGATCCAGATCCCTCCAGAAGTAATGATAGCCTTCCTCGCTGTCAAATACACTCCAATCTTTGTATCGTCCGCAACTTTGCTGATCTAGTTAACCACAGTATCATCCAGATTATTGATATACAGCAACGGACCCAACACCGATCCCTGTGGTTCCCCACGAGTCACAGTCCTCCAGTCGGAAAGCAACCAGTCTCTGAATTCTCCCTCAAAGCCAAATTTAATATCTAATATAATAGATATCAAAGATATCTAAGGTATCTGAGATAGCAAGATACCTTACTATCTTATAAGGTAGTATAAGATACTACCTCATCTCAATGCCGAGACACTGACCCTTCTTGACCGAACTCCCATGCGGGATCTTGCCAAATGCCTTTCTAAAGCCCATGTAGACACTACTCACTGGCTTGCCCTCATGCATTTTTCTGCCAGCTTTCTCAAGAAAAATAAGTGGATAAAATTACATAGACGTGGCCTACCACGCAGGAGGCCATATTGACTATTCCCGTTCTGTCCATCTTTATTCAAAAACTTATATATCCGGTCACTCAGAAAAGTTTTCAAAATCTTTTACACATCTGATATCTGACTCAGCGGCCGATAGTACACTTACGTACAGCATGTCGTAAACAGCAGACCACCACTGGCAATCCTCCAATCCTCTGGTGCCTCTCCGGCGCGAAGGAATAGCATTTTATTTTTTCTATTGAGCCTCTCAGTTGTTCTGGCAGCCTGATGGCGTTTAGTGTTGTGAACTGTGGTTTGTTTAAAAAAAGAACATAGAAAGCGGCACTCAAGGTCCTGGTTCAGAATCTGACCCCGCAATCCCGTTATAACTGGGCCTTTCGGATAGAGACACAGGTGAGCGTAGCTCGGGTTGATGAGGAATCTGTCCTGGCGCTTCCTCCAAAGAATTTCCGGCGGCTCCATTGTTGGTGCTGCCCTTACATAACTCTTCGTCCACACAGTAATTACACTACATTTCTCCTTGAGAATGCCACACGTGGAGTTTTAGAGGCCCTGGTACAGGAAAGGCAGACGTACGCTGAAAGGAGTGCAGACAGTATTTATAAAGATGCCGCAGGGGCTCTAAGGCCTGAGTTACAGGGAGAGGTTCAGCCGAGTCGCACTTTATTCCTTAAGGCAGATGATTGATGGATGACTTTATAGATGCTCATACAACCATGGTGATGAACAGATGCAGTCAATGTGTACAGTCAGTTTTTCTGCATGGGATTGGGGAATCATGATCTCAACAGGTAGGTATACTTTCAGACGGCAGCAATGTAGTTGGATCCCGAGGGTTATTTTTTTTAAACAGAAGTTGGTCTGTGCATTGAACATTCTTGCAGAGGAAGTTGGTGATACAGGGTCGTTGACAATATTTAAGATACTTGGACAGGTGATGAATGTGAAAGATTTAGAGAGATATGATACAAACGCGGACAAACAGGACCAGCTCTACCATGAACGTGAAGCGATTAATGTGAACATGCGTTACTGTAAAGAGCTTTATGCTGCAGTCACGTGTTCAAACAAACCGCATAATCACGGGTATATTTGTATTTCCTTTGTAACAGTGCATTAGAGAGGAATGACGGATGTTATTTCAAGCGAACAAAAAATGATTATATTTTTTACATAAAATGCGCTTTTTTTATTCTTTTTTTGGTGTTTTTTGTGTCTCTGCAGTTAACCTTCTAACAATCACCATTCTCAGCCGAGGAAAATGCGGTCTCTCCAAATGCGTCACGCGGTACCTGGTGGCGATGGCTGCGGCGGATCTAATGGTGGTGATTATCGAGGTCCTGTTCTACCAGATTGTTCAAGAATACGGACTTTACAGACTCCTGGACACCGCTCCGATCTGCCTTGTCCACTACGTCCTGTGTCACGTGGCAGTTGATTGTTCCGTGTGGTTTACTGTCGCTTTCACTTTCGATCGCTTTGTGGCAATTTGCATGACTAAATTTAAAACAAAATACTGCATCACCAAAACTGCGAATTTGGTGATTATCGTGGTATCTATTGGGATCTGTTTGAAAAACATCCCATTTTATTTCCTGTACATGGAAAAAGAAACGTGGTACGTGACGGGTAACTGGATCTGTTCCGGTAGATCCGCACTTCCTCTCATCAAAGGGTTTGAGGGGTTTTATTGGGTGGACCGTCTGTTGAATCCGCTACTTCCTTTCGTCCTCATTTTGACCCTCAATGCACTGACCATCAGACAGATACTGGCGGCGAGCAGAGTCCGCAGGGGACTGAAGGGACGTGGAAATTGCGGGAAACAGCGAGATTCGGAGATGGAGAGTCGGAGACAATCCATCATTCTGCTCTTCAGCCTGTTGGTGAGTTTCCTTCTGTGTTGGGCGACAACCACTCTGGTCTTCATTCTCATGTGATGCCTCTACACAGACCTGGAAACGTCTATCCGGCTTTTTCAGGCACAGTTTTCGTGTTCTGTGATTCAGAATTTCAGCAGCTGCACAAATACATTTATCTATGGAGTGACCCAGACAAAATTCAGAGAGCAGTTGAAAGTTGTTCTGTTCTCCCCGACGATTTTATTTTTGAAAAGTTTCAAAAGTCTGCACCGCTCAGGTGTAAGTGTCAAATAATTTTCCAATTTCGAAAATAAATCCATGCCTGCTCTGTAAGCATATTAATGAACTCTTAAAAAGTTGTGTTTCCAGCTGTTCTGCCTTTCCGTTATATAAGAAAAATATCTGTTATAAATTAGAGTGTTTGGTTATTTCCCTTCTGTAAAATGTAGTTTGCCTTGCACATTATATCACCCTCATATCCGGGATTGAAAACACACAGATCCATTGTCGGTGTCCATTGTCTGAAACTTCGGAGTGATCTGGCCTAGTCTGCCAATCCCGACTTCCATTCTCTTTCTTGCTTTTTAGGAGATTTCCCTTCACTTAAAGTTCCGGTTTGCCGACGACAGCAGCATATTGCTGGGAGATTTAGTACTTTGTCTCCATGCTGTTGAAGCATTATAGTTTCAGCAAACGACAAACTCACTGCACGGAGGAGATATGATTTCGCTTCAGCCCAACTTGTCTAAAATATGAAAACACATCGGAACACGTTTCCTATTGGCATGCGTTACCCAAACGATTACGGAAGGGGGCGGTCACGAGTCATTTATTGTTACGAAGCTGCCTGGTTTTCACCTTTGACATTATCTTCAGTCGAACTAATGTGTGCCCGGCAATTTTGCTTCAGAAAGGTCAATCACAGTATTAATTTTTATTATTTATGTTGTTTTCATATCGTGACAGTCAAACGATAAATTTGCAACATAATTGCTGAGAGCGTTTCCGATCAGTGATACGAGTGATTTGGAGAGAGGAGTTAGATTATCCTTGGAAGACGGGAAGCAGTAATGGAATCGGCCAAGATGATATAGAAGTTTTGAAGGGCAGTCAAATGCTAAGAACGTTGGTTTTCAATTGAAAGATTTGGAGAAGGTACTTAAATCATCCTTAGAAGAGAGAAGATGTGGGGAGTCTGCCGGGATGATTGAGAATTTGGAAGGCAGAGTCAGAGTGGGTGTAAGGACTGTGGACGGTCGGTACCGGAAGAATACAGTGAATGTGTCTCGAAGAATCTGACCGAGAAGCAAGACACATTCCACACAGAGGATGGAGATGCGGGGAAGGGGCTCAATTTGCATTCACTGGGACAATTGCGATCTATTAGAACAAGACTGTTAAAAGAATCTTTCTTAGTAACACGGAAGAACCCTTCAGTGAAGCAGAGGATGTGTAAGCTAATGCAATGTGGCAGTTACTGACTCCCAAAAGCTGCTGGATAATCGGGTTGCCATGGAGATTTGATATCGTGCAATAACGGGGAGCGCGACTCTGCAGAATCAAGCCCTGAAATGTTGCTGCTTCTCCGCACCGGTGAAGGATTCACACTGGACTTCCTCAGATGTTAGTAACATTTCCAAATTTTTATAATCACTAATGGAGAGCGGGAAAACTTTGGGAGGACATAACAGTGATATAGAGGAAGGTTAATGGGAAATATAGCAGATGAAATAAAATACTGAAGATCGTGACTCCCGATAATAAAACTCGCCTCTTGCACGACCCTCTCGCACTGACTATGCATGTCTCCAAGTAGCTACAGATACTGAGCTTCGGAATCTCTCAGCCCCCATCGAGACCACCACTCCTCCTCTAACCTCTTCCAATCACCCAGCGCCTTCCGGACGGGCTGTACCCACATCTCTCCACCACAGACCGTTCCCCCCCCAGCTCGCCTACTCATTAAACACACCTAGCAATAAACACACGTCTCCCCCAATAACCTGTCCGAATGAGTCCGGTCCTCCTACACGGAAACCCCCCAAGTCCATTCCATCTGCACAGGTCCTTCGCATTGAAATCACCGACACCCACCCCACACGTTTTACACACATCCAAAGACCACACACCATCTCACTGAACCTTCCTTCTGAATATTCCTCCGCCACCGACACCCGGCAATGTCTCTGATCCTCCCCATCAGCTTGTGCCATTGGGTGTTCTACCCTCAGACTAATGGGCAGGCTGAGAGGACGGACCCGGACCTGGAGCGAGCCCTTCTCTGCCTTCAGTCCGGGAATCTGTCCTCCTGGAGTGACCATTTACTCCGGGCCGAGTTCGCCCACAATACCCTTCAGCATTCACCGCTGGGTATGACCCCATTCGCATGTCAAATTGAGTTTCTGCCCGCTCAGTCTCCTGATCAGGAATTAGATGTCGGAGTCCCCTCCGCCGAGTAATTTATTCAAAGGTGTCTCAAGGACAGAGACTCGGAAAGGAAATTCAGCCGGGCTGCAGGCCAAGGCCAACAGATACAGGCGACTTGGCCCCTGTTTCAATATTGACAAGCGGGTCTCTGTTCAAGTAAAGATCGTTCACACAAACTGGAATGGCTGAAACTAGCCACTCGCTTTATCCGTCTCTCTTAAGTCGTGATGGAAACTGCCCCGGCAACATACACATCACATCTTCCCCGTTCTCTAAAAATTCATCCCGCCTTACAGGTATCGGGATTTAAACTTGTAGGTTGTCCCTACTTGGCCCCGAATCGGAAGCCACACATGCCTTTCCCTACACACCTCACCACTGGGGATCATTTCACTAGTATGGGAGGGATATGGTCCGGAGGAACCAGGGATAATTAGGATCCTGTCCTTTACTCAGAATTCCAAAGGATTTCCGGACACTGCTGGGCCGTCATATGCCGTCCATGGTGGGACGGGATGTGCCGCACCCTCGGGTCGGCGGTAGAGTATTCTCAGCTCTCTGTTTTCCCCTTTGCTGTTTTTGAAATCCTCTGCTTAGTTGCTGCCGGAACTGCAGAGTTCCTCCAGCATTTTGTGTGTGTGTGTGTGTGTGTGTGTGTCTCAGTATTTGCAGCAACTGCAGAATCTCCTGTGTTTTATATCTGCCTTTGCAAGAGGATTGTACATTGGCATTAGATACACTTTGATAGTGAATATATTGAGTATGGGAGCCGCTTTTTGCGTTAAAGCAGCTGCTGAGTTTTCTATATACAAAAAAAAACTAAGGTTTGGACATGGAACTAGCGCTTGCAGAAACATTGCACCGTGATTACCCATAATGCTCTACATTAAAAATTTCACCTCCGATGAAGCATCGATAATCTGCGCAGGCGTGAAGGTTGTGACGGTGGCGATTTCACGCACGCTCGCGGTTCACAAGGCCTCGGGAGCACGGCTGCTGGATCGGACGCAGGTAAGCGGTTATCTGCGGGCGACTATTCTAAACACTGACTGAGGGTCAATTGCTGTGAGCTTCCCACACCGTATCTCGCAATCCCGGGACAGCCCTGCACACCTCTCTCTCTCTTTCAGCCCCGCTATCCGTACACGGGCCCCGGGGGGCTTCTGGCTGATGAGGGAATGGGAACCGATGGATCTCTCAGACAGAGCTGAACTCCAGCTATCTAAATGCAAGGATTAGGAACTCGGAGAAAGGTAACAAAATGTGTTACATCACCAGCTGTGAAAATCACCTTTGTTTCACTTCCAATCACAAACTCTGCAGATGCTGGAAATCCAAGCAACACACACACAAAATGCCGGAGGAACTCAGCATTAGTACTCTTTTCCATAGATGCTGCCTGGCCTGCTGAGTTCCTCCAGCATTTTGTGTGTGTTGCTTGAGCTACCTCCTTTTGTTCTCGACTTTTCTACATGTGACGACATGCTTTGACCCATTCTCTCTGGGAAGTTAATTATATCAAAAACCTTTGCCCTTGGGCAACAAGCAGCTTTCACATAACAAATGTGCCAGACTCCAGTGAGACAGACTACTGCCCTTCCCTTCATATTCATTGGCATTGCCATCACTGAGTTCACCACCATGGGGGAGGGTTCAGGGGAAATATTTCTGTAGAATACAAAAGCTGCTGTTACCTGTGTGTGTGTTGTGGAGATGCAAAAGTTGCTGGAGAATTTGCAGGTGGGAAGAAGGGGAGTGATATTTGGAAAATGTGACTTTTTTTAAGCGTAATTTAGCAAGCAAACCAAATATGGACAATGTGCAATCCTTCATTACCCGTTACAGGCCTGCTACATAGGTTGTGTGAGAGTGCAGATGAACTCGATCGAACCCAGAGGAGATCCAAGTTCTTACTTCTCTATATAAAATTCACTGTGCGCATGTTGTCACTGGGTAAAAGAATACACAGTGCAAGATTTATATTCACACTGGTCATTACAAATTAGAGCAGACATTGGTGGGAAGGTAGGGCGACCTCCCGTATCCCTGATGCCCTCACCTACAAGATGTGCATCCAGCTGCATTTTAAGGAGTTGGAGCTAGAAATGGATGAATTCTGGATCATCCAGGAGTTGGAGGGGGTGATAGATATGACATGAAGAGAGGTGAGTTACACCCATGGTGCAGGACACAGGAAACGGGATGAGAGTCAGGAAGGGGAATGAGGTTAAATAGCCATTCCAGAGCACTCTACTGCCCATCCCCCCAAAACAACAGGTGGACCATTTTAGAAGCTGTTGGGGGAGGGATTTACCTGGCAGAGGAAACTCAAAGGGGTGATAGGGGATTCGTTAGTTAGGGGAACAGAACAAGAGGGGACTAAGATCCTAGTGTTAAGAGTTGCTAGTGGTAGGGTGGGGGGTGAGGGGTAATGTGGTTAAAATAAGTTGTGGGGGGGGGGAATGGGAGCCAGAATGACAGAACAGTTAGTGGAGAGGGTGAATTGAATTGACTTTATTACATCAAGTAGAAACCTTTACATTACGCCTCCATCAAAATGTGGAATGTATAATATATAGTCATTTATGATAAATAGTTTGTACATAGGACTGTTACTATAACATACAAATGAAACTGTATCAGCAGGAATTAATCAATGGGATGGCCTGGTAAAAGATGATGTTCAGGAGCCTGTTGGTCCTTTTGCTGTGGTACCGTTTCCTGGATGGGAGCAGCGGGAATAGTCTGAGGGATTTAGTGGAACAAATTT
The DNA here is from genome assembly GCF_030144855.1 of Hypanus sabinus. NCBI lineage: Eukaryota > Metazoa > Chordata > Chondrichthyes > Myliobatiformes > Dasyatidae > Hypanus > Hypanus sabinus. The sequence goes on along the minus strand of NW_026779148.1, from coordinate 31,695 downwards.
GTAGAGAGATTGCAGACCATGCCAATAAACAAAGGTTGATTGAGTAAGTGATTTTAACTTTCCATATATTGACTGGCTCTCCCATACTGTAAAAGGACTAGATGGGGTAGAGTTTGTCAAATGTGCCCTTAGTCAGTACGTAGAATTCCCGACGTAGAAGTGTGCAATAAACTGATAGGAAATGATGCAGGGCTGGTGACAGAATTTAGTGATTATAGTGCCATGAGATTCAAAGGAACTATGGAAAAAGAAAGGTCTGGACCATGGGTTGAGATTCTAAATTGGGGAAAGGTCAATGTTGATGGTATCAGAAAGGATCTGACAAGTGTGGTTTGGGACAGGCTGTTTCCTGGCAACGGAGTACTTGTAAGTGGAAGGCTTTCAGTTGTGAATTTTTGGGAGTGCAGGGTTTGCATGTGCCTGTCAAAATAAAAATTGAAAACCTCCTTTCAAGAGGTATTGAGGCCCCGGATATTTTGTTCCTTTAACTCTCTCAGACTGTTGGATGCCTCCAAGACCCATTAATGTCTACAATATCATGATTCCATGCACTGAGCTCACCCGAGTTTTTTTAGTTGTCTGCTATTGGTTTCTAAAAGTTTCCCTATAGTTTTTGCTCTATTCTGGACCCTCTCTCTGGCTTTATGCTGGCTTTGGCTTCTCATTCTCAGTTTGTTTCTTCCTGTCTTTCTAGTACTTCCACTCCTGTTGAATCAGTCAGCTCCTGAATTACTCCCAGAAACTCCAGCTATTGTTGCTCCGTTGTCACTCCTATCTTTCCCTTCCAAACAAGTTTGGCCAGCATCTCTGTCATTGAAACATGGATAACTTCAGTATGGAAATGGGCTATTTAGCCCATCTAGTCAATGCTGAAAAAACATTTAAGCTGTCTAATGCAACTACCTGCACTGGGACCATCGCCCTTCATACCCCTACCATCCAGGCTCCCATCTAAACTTCTTTTAAATGGTAAAACCGAGCTCATATTCACCACTTGTGCTGACATCTCATTCCATACTCTCACAACCATTTCAGTGAAGAGCTTTTCCACATGTTCCAATTAAATATTCACCTTCCGCACTTACCCATGACCGTTGGTTGTCGTCCCACCCAACCTCAGTCGAAAAAGCGGCTTGCATTTACCTTATCTATAGTCTCATAATTTTCAATACTTCTAACAAATCCTCAATCCAATTGATAATTTCCTGGTTCATGTTCAGAGCATTTTTAGGTGTATAAAATGATGAGGGGCATTGAGCTTGTGGATAGCCAGAGGTTTTTTCCCAGGGTTGAAATGTCTAACATGAGGGGGCATAGTCTTAAGGTGCTTGGAACTAGATACTGAGGGATGTCAGGGGTAAAATCTTTACTCAGAGAGTGGTGCATGCGTGGAATGCACTGTCAGCAGCGGTGGTCCAGGTCCATACAATGGGGTCTTTTAACAGCCTCTTAGATAGGTACATGGAGCTTAGAAAAACAGAGGGCTGTGTGCGAGGGAAATTCTAGGCAGTTACTAGAGTGGGTTACGTGGTTGGCACAACATTTTAGACTGAATGGATTGGAATATGCTGTAGATTTCTATCTTCTATTTTGAACAGTGAAGTAACTACTCTTCTACAGGGTCCACGATTTTAATGCCACTTTTCCACACTCCCATAGACTCTTTGTCCATCTCCTGAGTAAATAGAGATGGAAAATTATTTAAGATTTAAGATATCCACCATCTGCTTTGGTTCCACACGTGGATTGCCATTCCGGTCTTCCAGAGGACCAACTTTGTGCCTTCCAATCCTTTTGCTCTTAATCTGTCTCTAGAGTCTCAGAGAATTATCCTTCATCATTTCTGCGACGGCAACCTAATGTTTTAGCCATACTGGTTTATTTCTTATGTGTTCTCTTGCATTTCTTATACACCATAAGATTCTGCCTGCCTATACCTTGCCATAAAGCAGCCTGTCCCAATCCACAGTTGCCACATCCTAATATCTCAATTCCAGGTGTTGATCCATGCCCTGAACACATCCGCCTTTCCTACACTGCTCCTTGTATTGAAATATACAGGGCTCAGCATATTCACTGCATCATGCTCAACATTTTCATTCCTGACTTTCACTGAGGACTGAACAACAACTATCTCCACAACCACTCCACTCTAGTTCAGTTATTCAGGCTCCCATTCCCCCTGCAACTTTAGTTTAACCCCCCCCCCTTACTCCCACCTCCCAGCATGCAGCTCTATCACCCCTTTCGCTTTCCTCTCCCAGATCAAAAAAAAAGGACATGCATACCAGGTACAGGCAGATTGGAACAAATGGCGTACTTATGAAATACAGCAAATTCAAGTGAACACTTATAAATGAAATAAAAGAAGGCATGAGGTTGCCCCAGCAGACAAGGTGAAGGAGAATCAGTAGTGGGAAAGTTATTAGAACATATGTGCAGCAACCGGATATATAAGTATTTGGATAGTTGTGGACTGATTAAGGATAGACAGCATGGCTTTGTGCATGGTAGGTCATGTCCAACCAGTCTAACAGAGTCGCCCGAGGAAGTTATCAGGGAAATGGATGAAGGCAAGGCAGTAGTTGTTGTCTACATGGACTTTAGCAAGGCACTTGACAAAGTCTCTGAAGGGAGTTTGGTCAAGAAGGTTCCATCATTCTGCATTCAAGATGAGATAGTAAATTGGATGATCAAATCTTGGCAACTCAAGTGATCTCACCTGAAATGTTGTCCTACACCCATTGATAGATTTTGTAAATCTTTTTACAGGTTAAAAATGAGAAGGAATTTGTCTCCAGGAATCTCAAACACGGCACGCCAGTTTTGCTGTCTAGATGTTTAAGAATTGGAGCAAGGGATTCAATCGACCATCCATCCTGCTCAGACTGTGGGGAGGGATTCAATCGTGCATTTGACCAACTGACACACACGTCATTTTACACAGGAGAAAGGCCGTTCACCTGCTCAGACAGTGGGAATGGATTCACTCAGTCATCTCAACTGAAGGTAAGTTCACACTGGGCAAGGCCATTCACCTGTTCTGTGTGTGAGAAAGGATTCAGTCAGTCTTCCCACCTGTGGACACACCAGTCAGTTCACACTGGGCAGAGGCTGTCGTCTGCTGAATTTCTGGGAAAGAATGCCCTCAGTCATCTGAACTAATGGCACACCAGTGAGTTCACTCTGGGGAAAAGCCGTTCACTTGCTCAGTCTGTGGGAAGGAATTCACTCAGTCATCCAATCTGCAGAGTCATCAGCAAATTCACACTGGAGAGAGGCCATTCAGCTGCTCAGTCTGCAGGAAGTTATTCACTCATTCATTTCACCTACAGAGTCACCAGTGAGTTCACACTGGGGAGAAACCATTCACATGCTCAGTCTGTGGGAAGGGATTCACACAGTCATCCACACTACAGAGTCATCAGCGAGTTCACACTGGAAGGAGGCCTTCACCTGCTCAAAGTGTGGGAAGGGATTCACTCGGTCATCCCAATTACTGGCACACCAGTCAGTTCACACTAGGGAAAAGCAGTTCACCTGCTCAGAATGTAGGAAAGGATTCACTCAGTTATCCACCCTACAGAGTCACCAGCAAGTTCACACTGGGGAGAGGCCATTCACCTGCTCAGAATGTGGGAAGAGATTCTCACTGGCATCCCACCTACAGAGACACCCATCAGTTCACACAGGGGAGAGGCCATTCCTCTGCTCAGACTGTGGGAAGGGATTCACTAAATCATTGCATCTGAAGGTACATCAGCAAGTTCATGCTGGAAACAGGCCGTTCACCTGCTCAGACTGTGGGAAGGGATTCACTCAGTCATCCCATCTACAGAGATATCAGCAAGTTCACACTGGAGAGAGGCCATTCACCTGCTCAGTCTGTGGGAAAGGATACAGTCTGTCACCCCAAGTACTGGCACACCAGTCAGTTCACACTGGGGAGTGGCCGTTGTTATGATTCCCTCGGTTTTGTTTGCCATGGACTGTCATTTTAAGAGAGAGAGAGATTAAGAAGGCGAATCAGTCTGACTTGCAGCTTGGTTACATCGCTTGCAGCTTGTTTAGTTTTAACCGAGGACACAGACACTCAGAGTCAGACTGATGAAGGAGGAAAAATGGAAGGATTGAAACCAGGGGACTAGTGGCCAAGGGTCACTGATTGCAACTTTCCTATGCCCATAAGGGTGGGTTAATTATCGCTTCATCGTACATCGAATGTGTGGATGTCACCTCGTTTGATCCGTAGGAGTGGATCTGACTTGGGGTATCCTATAAAGACCACCGATGTGTTAACCCTTGCCTGGGTGTGGTGGGGTAATTCACTTGAAGACGATACCCTTTGTGACAAGTCACTTGCCGTGATAATTCGTATGTGGATTTGGAACGAAGGCAGATAAAATCTACAGCAACTGTTGTCTCGTTTTACCACCATGAAACCTGTGGTATTCAACATAATTGCCTTCTCTCAACCTTTACGCTGGATTACAAATATCTCTCTCATCAGCTATTCCATTGTTGAACTGAACTATTATACTTTGCCATCTGAAGACTCCAAGCCTTGTTTCTCCCAATCTCAATAGTTTTGGAGTTATATTTGGAGTTATATGGAGTTATATATATATATCTATGTAGTCTATTGCTGCGGGTTCGTTTCTAAAGTGTTATGATTCATAACAAAATTGGGCCTGAGCCCGAGATATTAACAGTTTCGGAGCATTGCCATTAATTATCGACTTCATTGAGGTAGTCCCTCTGATTTATTTGTGTGTGGAAAATCAGCAGCAATGGATGTTGATAGACGTCAGGAAACGCCAACCTCTGAGGCATTAGAGGACGCCAGAAGGTTTGAGCTGCTGAGTCTTGCCAGACGGTTAAAACTTGCTAAGGTGAAATCGACAATGAGGAGGGCACAGATGCAGAGTGTAATAGCTGAACATTATGTATCTGAGGGAGTGTTTAAAGTGGAGGAGTTGGAGGTGTTTCCTGAAAGTAAACCATGTGAGCTTATGCTCCAGTAGAAGTGAGAAAAATTAAAGATGGAGGCTGTGGAAGGCAGAGGCAGTTTGAGGCTAGGGAGGCAGAAAAACAGAGGGACGAAGCAGAAAGACAGAGGCTGTTTGATCTGGAAAAGATAAAGAGATTGCAGCAAAGGTGTCTAGCGTTAGACTCTAGTGATAAGTTTGAGGCCAGATGGGAAGTTAAATTGGTACCTCCATTTGACGAGGTTGATATATACTTTCAGAATTTTGAGAAGGTTACTCAAAGTTTAAAGTGGCCAAAAGCGGGTTGGCCTTTTCTCCTACAAATTGTAATTAAGGGGAAGGCTCAGCAAGTCTATTCTGCTTTGACAGTTGATGAAGCAGCTGATTATGACATAGTGAAACAGTCTGTGCTCAAAGCTTACGAGTTTGTCCCAGAATCATGCAGGCAAAAGTTTGGAAATTTGAGGAAATCTGTGAAACAGACTTATTTGGAACTTGCTTATGAGAAGTTTGTGTGTTTTGACCGCCGGTGCACATGTAAAGATATAAATATATAAGTATATAAATATATACAGCTTGAAAGTGTTGCTTTTAATTGAAGAATTCAAAAGGACATAAAGACCTATTTAGATGAATAGGATGCTGCCACTTTGCAGGAGTCTGATAGAATAGCAGATGCGTTTGTTTTTACTCATAAGGTTAAGATTATCCCGAATAAGAGCTTCCAAAATTGTAGCAGGGATCACCAGGGTAAACTAGTAATTAAAGCTGGGACTAGTGACAAAAGTAAGGATGAAGGGAAGCAGTTGAAGGAGAAATATCTGGTCTCACTTGATACTATTGTAAGAAAGCTGGTTATATGATGGCTAATTGTTCCATCCTGAAGAAGGAAAAGGAAAAGGAGTCAGTCCCAAATGCCTCTGTTCAGTATGTTGAAACAGCTGTCAACCCACAGGGTTCTGAACATTCTGTTTCTGGCTCAGTTAAGATCTGAGAGGTCTGGCCGAGTTAAGAAGGGATACGATCATTTTATGTCAGATGGGTTTGTATTAGTAAAGGAAGGGTCAACCCCGGTACCAGTGAAAATTCTTTGAGTTACTGGGGCTTCTCAGTCATTTACATCGGACAGCGTTCTAAAGTTTGGTGATGAGACTGACACTGGTGAGGTAAATCTTATTAAAGTTATTGGGGGCGACATGGTTTCCGTGCCGTTGCAGAAGGTAACTTTACAGTCAGGGTTGGTTTCAGGACCTGTTAAGATCGGAGTATGTTCCAGTTTACTAGTGGTAGATGTTATTTTGCTGTTAGTGAATGACCTGGCAGATGGCAAAGTTGTTCCTGCAGTGCAGTTAACAATTAACCCAACCACTGATGACCCACAGATGGATTTTAACATTTATCATTGCTGCGCAGGAACTCGAAGTATAGCTAAAATGTCTGCTGATGCAGACAAATTTATCGCAGAACAGAACCGAGACCCTCAGATTGAAGCTTTAAAAGAAACAGCTCTCTCAGATGATGAAATTAAGAAAGTGCCTGTCGGGTATTATCACAAGGATGGAGTGATAATGAGGACATGGAGGCCACCTGCTATACCAGCGAGTGAGGAATGGGCAATTATTCACCAAGGTATAGTTCCTAAAGTTTATAGGACTGAAATTTTAACTTTGGCCCACAGTCAGCTCTCAGGTGGCCATTTTGGAGTGAATAAAACTGTAAACAGGATTATGAAATAATTCTACTGGCCTAATTTGAGGAAAGATGCTGTGACCTTTTGCAGAAACTGTCACATTGGTAAAGTTGTTGGTAAACCTAATCAGATCTCCACAGTGCCCCACTGCAGTCGGTATATAACTGCATTTGGTGAACGCTTTTCAAAATTTACAGTGGATTGTGTCGGCACATTGCCAAAGACTAAAGCTGGCCATCAGTATCTGCTAACTATTATGTGTACTGCATTCAGATTCCCAGAGGCAATACCTCTCAGCAATATTAAAGCTGAAACTGTGGCGAAGGCTCTTATCAAGTTTTTTACTTTATCTGGTTTGCCTAAAGAAATCCAGACTGATCAATGAAGCAATTTTACATCTGGATTATTCCAGCATGTAGTTTATGAACTGGGATCTTAACTAATTACAACGTCTGCGTATCATCCAGAATTACGATAGGTTCAAGAAAGATTCCATGCTACCCTCAAAACAATGATTAAGACCTAATGTGTTCCACACTGTCTCTCTCTCTCACGCAGTGCCTTGTTAAGGCTTGGAAAATAAATTATCGGACACACGCACGCACATGCCAAAAAAAGACATACTGTGTTGAAAATGGAAAAGACTGAAATGAAGGAATATATTTGCTTTTGTTCGCAGTAAGAGAGTTGGTACAGGAGTCACTGGGCTTTAGTCCATTTGGTCAAAGAGTGAGGGGACCTTTGACCTTGTTAAAGGAACAGTGAATTGATGGGGATGTGCATGTAAACTTGTTAGACTAAGTTTTGAAGTTCAACAATGAACTACTCCTGGTCTGTAGTCGAGCGAGACAAAAAGATTTCTCAAAACAAAATGAAGTGTTGGTTTGATAAGCGAGCTTGCGAAAGAAAATACCAGGTGGGGGATAAGATGCTTACCTTATCTCCAATGTTGACAAATACACTTCAGGCAAAACTCAATGGACCATATGAAATAGTCTGTCAAATATATATATAAATATATAAAAACACCCGACCGATGTAAACTAACACAGGTGGTACAGATAAATTTAATAAAGCCTTATTTTGACAAGCAGGCACCATCTGTGAGTGTTGTATTCAAAACATATGAATTTAGCAACCCTGAGAATGAAGCAATTGATTTGTCTGAGACTTTTCACAAGCCAAACATTGTCTCAGTTAGGTTAATGAACTCGGTTGTTCCAGAAAATATTGATAACATGTTGGCTCACCTGCAGCCAAAGCAACAAGAACAGCTGAAGGAATTAATTCTGCAGTTTAAAGATTTATTTACCGATGTTCCCAAGCAAACCACGGTCGCAATACATGGTGTAGATATTGATTAAACAGATTAAGCAACACCCATATCACATGAACGTAGAAAAGTGTAAATAGGCTGAGCAAGAAATTGAAAATATGTTGGAAAATGGTATTATTAGTCCTTCAGCATCAGATTGGAGCTCACCCTGCATTATTGTGCCCAAACCTGATGGTAGTGTCAGATTTTGCACTGATTATAGGAAGGCAAATGCAGTAACAAAAACACATGCCTATTCTATCCCTAGGATGGATGATTGCATCAATAAGTTTGGAAAAGCTGAATTTCTTACAAAGATTGATCTGTTGACACGATATTGGCGTGTTCCATTGACGGACAGAGGTAGAAAAAGTTCTGCATTTATGATACCATCTGGGTTGTATGAATATAATGTCTTGATGTTTGGAATGAAATCAGCTCCAGGAACATTCCGGAAAATGAACGATTCTGTAATTGGAGGCTTGGAACTATATTGGAACTAATTGAGGCTATATTGATGACTTAGTCACAGGGAGTGACACTTGGGAAGAGCATCTCTGCAGTAGAAAAGCTGTTTAACAGGTTTTCCCAGGCCAGCCTTACAGTTAACTTAGCTAAGAGTGAATTTGGCCATGCCATTCCGACCTGTCTTGGCTATGTTGTAGGTCAATGCAAGTTGGCTCGGGCAAAAGTCCAGGCAATTTCTCAACTTCCTATTCTGACTGCTACGAAGGCTCTTAGAAGGTTTCTGGGAATGGATGGATATTATCGTAAGTTCTGTAAGATCTTTGCTGCTATCGCTCTTCCTCTGACTAATCTCCTGAAGAAGGGTGAACAGTTTGTTTGGACCGAGCCTTGTCAGGAGGCATTTGATCGATTTTAAGTTATTATGTGAGATTAGGCCAATCAATGTAGTGCTGTCAGCAAATTTAATTAGTAGATTGTTGTTGGTGGCAACACAAGTCATGGGTGCACAGAAAGTAAAGGAGGGCGCCAAAGAGACAACGCTGTGGTTGTGTATGCTGAGCATCAGAGGAGATGGACCCCACTCTTACCACCTGCCGGCGATCTGAAAGGAAGTCCAGGATCCAGCTACACAAGGCAGGGTGAAGGCCGAGGTCTCTGAGCTCCTTGTGGATACTTCATGCCTTTGTATGGCTACTGCTCTGCCCATGACTGCAAGGAACTGCAGAGAACTTTGGAGAGCAGAGAACATCAGAGAAACAAGCCTCCACTCCATGGACTCTTCCTATACTTCCACTCCCTCGGGAAAGCAGGGCATGTACACAAAAAACTTCGTAACCTGGACATTCTCGCTGCAAACCCGCTCCCACATTGGCGGAGAGATACAAAAGCTTTAAAGTGCGTAACACCAGGCTGAAGGATGGCTTCCTGTCTGCAGTTATAAGCCAAATGAATGATAAAATGGACTCGACCTCACAGTGTAACTCGATGTGACCCTGCACCAAATGTCTATCTGCATCGCGCTTTCTCTGCAGCCATAATGCTTTGTTACAGTTATTATTTTGTTGTATATCAGCTCAATGTACTGTTGTAATGTATTGATCTGTGTGGATGGTACATCAGGCAAGATTTTCACTGTAGCTCAGTACATGATGATAATAAACACATTCATCATTTTAATTGTGTGGAAATATTAGACAGACTGAGCCTCCGCTCTGGAACCTAAGAAGGAAACTGAACTGTTGTCATTTCTGTGGAAAGCAAATATATGGAAAATGCTTCAATCTCACATTACGATCTGCGGTAACTGGGATCAAGTGACCGGTGGTTGGTCTCCCATATTAAATCAGAATTAGGTTTAATAACACCGCCAGATGCCAGGAAATTCGTAGTTAATTGTTAATTCTTAACAAAAGATTTTAACAATTGTGATTTAAAATAAGAATATATATAGTACAAATGTAGAAAAAATAAAAATGTAATAAACTATCTTAATTGTGTGGAACTATTTGACTGACTGGGTTGTTGCTTTGGAAATTCTGAAGTGAAGCTTAACTGAACTGTACATATTTATGAGAAGCTCAGAGAACTACAAATGGCTAAATTCTCACATAAATTGGTCAGACACCCAGAAACATTGGCAGCACCTCAGCACGTCGAAACAGTGAATGAAACGTGCAGAAAATATTGCAGGGAAAAAAAACATTGTCCACCCACAATGAGAGGACGTGACAGATCCGGATCTCACTGCCTCGTCTGAACGGGGAAAGATGAAGCTACACGTACACGTAGAGCAGTGACCTTCAGATGCTGCAGATCTGCAGAAAAACGTGAACAGGTAACGGTATCAGGTCACGGGTGGAGGGTCTCCCTCCTGAACCGGTGACTCTGCTCCTCGCTCCTCACACGCTGCCCGACCCATCCACCACATTCCCCACATTATTCGCCTATTGTGTCCGCTGCTCCCGATGCGGCCGCCTCTTCACTGGTGACACAGGCTTCTCCACAGTTGTGCCGTGTAGGAATGTTTTTTCACGGGTGTCGATATGTTTCTTCTCTTTTGTGCGGGAGGGGTGGTTTTTGGGGGTTGATCATCAGGATGCCGTCCATTTTGATGCGGGGAGTGGGGAGGGGGTATCATTTTTTTTCTCTCTGAACAACTTTCATGTTTTCTTTGCTTCGTGGTTCTCTGGAGAAGATAAAAGAAACTCAGTGATATTTATGAATACCTGCTTTGATAATAAATTAACCTTTCAACTATCCACTCCGAGCGAGACTTAGTTAGTCACTCAGACAGGAAGAGTCTGTGAATGCTCCCACCTAATTCACCAATTCCCCTTACACCACAGATATATCTGTCCAGATACTACCCACACAAGACTGGTTGGAGCCAAAAATATTTACTACATGACAGACCCTAAAGACAAATTACAAAATAGTCATAATGGCTTATAAACACATGGGTTCACAGGGAGATAAGCATCCTGAAACCCTAGCTAGCTACCCTCAAGAAGAAATATGGCTCAGCATGGCTTAGTACATCTGTTGATCATCAGCAGTTTCTTTCAGAAAAACAATCTGCTATTGTTTAACGAAGTGTTAACCCTTTTAGCTACTTTATCATTCCCTCCTTTAGATCATTACATGATCAACATAGCAGTAACATTTTACAGAGAAAGCAACCAAGTACAGCATTGACTTCTCAGCGGGTAAAAACGGCATACTTCTGTAATTATAACAATGATATGTACAACCATTTGGACATAAGGCGATATCATGCCCCACATATTACCGACAGGTCTTCAAAGATCACCATTTCGACCCTTTGGTGAACCCGTGTAAATCCTGCCCTACTCTCTTGATGCTGTCAGTCCCCTTGGCAGTGTGCTTGGAGAGGGATGTAACGTTAGTAGACTCATCAGGGATATAGGTGCGGCATTCTGTGTCAGTAATAGCACAGGATCCCCCTTTCTCAGCTGGGATAAATCTGATGCCGTACGATTCTGTAGGACTGTTTGCCGGATTGCAATCATTTCAGTGGAAGTTTCTGTTACTTGAGCCTGTGTTTCTGTCAGGGCCCCTGCAGTACTGTGGCCAGCTCTTCAAGTGCTTGTAGCCAAATTGATTATGTCTCGTGAATTCCTGGCTACTCCATAGGAGAGAAAAGCGATCATCCAAAATCGCTCAGTCTCAGTTATTCTTCTCAGCTGCTGGACACCTGCGGTTCTGGCCAGGATGCATGTTTCTCAGTATAGGAAGTTCAGTTTGGTGGGGGCCTGCGATACCATACCTCAAAACACCGACAGCCACAGTAATCTCTGACTGGACCACAGTTCCTCACTCTCTTCCGCAGGTGTTATTTGAGGAAGTTAGATATGGCCCTTGTGGCTAAAGGGAAGTTAGATATGGCCCTTGTGGCTAAAAGGATCAGGAGGTATGGAGAGAAAGCAGGTACAAGGTACTGAGTTGAATGATCAGCTATGATCATACTGAATGGCGGTAAAGGCTCGAAGGGCCGAATGGCCTACTCCTGCACCTATTTTCTATGTTTCTATGTTGCCCAGGTTGAGAGTTCCTCACTCTGGTTGAGCAGGATTACAGACATTGGAATCATAGTTTTACCCAACAGGCCCCTCGTTCTACCTGTTTGGCAAGGTGTGACAGAGAGACAGAAAGGTGTTAACATGGGCGCCCCCAGAAAGACATGAACACGAACACCTCTGTTACATTCCCGTAACGGTTTAAATGAACCAGCAGCAATAGACCACACCTGGAGTGTGCTTTTGATGTTAAAACCACTGTCTGTATTCGTATCTACTTATAATATAACAAATTAAGCAAAATAATCAAAAGCTAAAAGTGTTATGAGAACCCAAACCACTGAGCTCAGGGAATACCAAGCGTAAAGTCTTTAGATGGTAAAGTATTAAATTTCAGTTCATCCACTGAATCAATGACGAGAGAGAGAGATTTGTAATCCAAGGTGAATGTCAAGAGAAGGCAATTACGTTGATTTCCACAAATTCCACAGCGGTAAAACAAGATAACAGTCGCTGTAGGTCTTATTCGTCATTGTTCTAATTCCACATACGAATTATCACCAGAAGTAGCTTATCACAGGAGTACTGTCTTCAGAAGGAGCTACCACCCAGGCAAAGGTTGACACACAGGTAGATTCGGCAAAGGTACTCTCAGTCCAGATCAAACACACCACTTCTCACAAGTGTTTACCACATAACACACCCGAATCCAGCTAAGGGTTAACCAAAGTGGAAGACACGAGATACTCCAACAATATCCCCATTTGGATTATACGAATTATCACCAACAGTGATTGGTCACAGGGATACCCTCTTCAAGTGAATTACCACACCCAGGCAAGGGTTAGCACAAGTGGTCCTCACAGGATACTCCCAAACCAACAGATCCACTCCAATGGATCAAACAAAGTGACAATCACATATTCGGTATAGGCTAGATCAATAATCAACCCACCTTGTGGGCATAGGTGAGTCCAAATAGTGGCCTTTGGCCACTAGGCCCTTTGTTTCGAGCTTTCAATCTTCTTTCTTTCTCTCTGGCTGACTGTGTTTGTGACTGTCCTTGCTTAAATAAAACGGACTGTGAGCTATGTAAACACAAGCTGCAAGCAAGCGGAGACATGATATATAGTCAAATTGTTCCACCCCTCTCTCTCTCTCTCAATAAGAATCAAACAGGAATTTAGAAGGAGAATTGAGTATTTTCTCCCTGTGTCGCCTTTTTAGTTATCTTCTGTTGCTCTTTAAAAAATTCCCAATCCTCTGGCTTCCCTCTCATCTTTGTTATGTTACACATCTTCTCTTTTATTTTTATACTGTCCTTGACTTCCCTTGTCAGACATGGTCGCCCCCTACTACCCTTAGCTGGCTTTACCACTGAAATTGTTTCGGACTACAACCAGAGGCCATGGGTTAAGGGTGAAAGGTGAAATGTTAAGGTGAACATGAGGGGGAACATCTTCACACAGACAGTCATTCGGGTGTGGAATGAAGAGCCCGCACAAGTGGTGCATGCGAGCATGCTGTTAACATTTAAGAGGTTCGTGTAGGTACCTGGATAGTAGGGATGTGGGAGTGGGCAGTTTAATTAGTTCAGCAGAAACCAGATGGCCCAAATGGCCTGTTTCTGTATTGTAATTTTCCACAAGAACCTGAAGTAACACTAATATTCACTCCAAGTCCTTTTAACAGTTGTGCAGACCAACCATTCACCTCAGCAGGGATTTTTTTTTTTACATGGAGTTAAATTGTGGAACTTTAAGTTAATAATAGGTAACAGAAAATCCAAGATGCACGTCAAGAAAGACAATTTGCATGAGAGTGTTTCAGTTACTGTGGGGCCAGTCGCCCATGCAGCTCAGAAGGAAGAGGGAATAATACTAATGTAGAGAGTCAAACTGAACCAGGGTACAAATTGCCGATGGCAGAAATGCCCCATTCTTATAGAAATAGGAAGGACATCGGGGAATTGATGGTCATTCCCGATACCAGCTCTCTGCCCAGTCAGGATTTCTCGGTCCAACTCGGGTTCAACCTCATTGTAACAGTGAGGAACAGCCAGATCAATACTTGGCGACTCAAGCAATCTCATCTGAAATGTTGTCCTACAGCCATTGATGGAATTTGTAAATCATTTCAGAGGTTAAAAAGAGAAGGAATTTGTCTCCAGGAATCTCAAACACAGCGCGCCAGTTTTGCTGTCTCTGTCCAGATATTTAAGAAGTGGAGCGAGGGATTCACTCGGTCATCCTTCCTGCTCAGACTGTGGGGAGGGATTCAATCGACCATCCTTCCTACTCAGACTGTGGGGAGGGATTCATTCGGTCATCTGACCAACTGGCAGGCCAGTCATTTTACACAGGAGAAAGGCTGTTCACCTGTTCACTCGGTCATCTCAACTGAAGGTACATCAGCAAGTTCACACTGGGCAAGGCCATTCACCAGTTCTGTTTGTGAGTAAGGATTCAATTGGTCTTTCCACCTGCGGAAACACCGTCAGTTCACACCGGGCAGAGGCTGGTGATCTGCTGAATTTGTGAGAAAAGATTCACTCAATAATCTGACGTAATGGCACACCAGCGGGTTCACAATGGGGAGAGGCCATTCACCTGCTCAGAATGTGCGAAACGATTCACTCGGTCATCCGACCTACAGCGACACCATCGAATTCACACTGGGGAGAAGCATTTCCTTTGTTCACAATGTGGGAAGCGATTCACTCGATCTTGCACCCTGCAGATACATCAGCGAGTTCACACCGGGAAGAAGCCATTGACTTGCTCAGTCTGTGGGAAGAGATTCACTGATCCATCGAACCTACAGAGACATCAGCGAGTTCACACTGGGGAGAAGCCGTTCACCTGCTCAGTCTGTGGAAAGAGATTCACTCTGTCACACCACCTACAGAGTCATCAGCGAACTCACACTGGGGAGAAGCCGTTCACCTGCTCAGTCTGTGGAAAGAGATTCACTCTGTCACACCACCTACAGAGTCATCAGCGAACTCACACTGGGGAGAGGCCGTTCACCTGCTCAGTCTGTGGGAAGGGATTCACTCAGTCATCCAACCTACAGAGACACCAGCGCGTTCACACTGTTGAGAAGCCATTCACCTGCTCAGAATGAGGGACGCGATTCACTCGGTCACCCAACCTACAGAGTCACTTGCGAGTTCACACTGGGGAGAGACCGTTCACCTGCTCAGAATGTGAGAAAGGATTCACTCAGTCATCCCAAGTACTGGCACATCAGTCGGTTCACAATGGGGAGTTGCCGTTGTTATGAATCCCTCGATTTCGTTTGCTGTAGACTGTCATTTTAAAAGAGAGAAATTAAAAAATTAAATCAGTCTGACTGGCAGCTTGTTTACATCGCGTGCAGCTTGTTTAGGTTTAGCTGAAGACAAAGACACTCAGAGTCAGACGGAGACGAAGGAGGTAAAATGGAAGGATCAAAACCAGGGAACTAGTGGCCAAGGGTCACTGATTGCAACTTTCCTAGTCCCACCAGGGTGGGTTAATTATCGATTCACCGTACATCGAGTTTGAAGTGGAGGATTTAATTCGGGAAATTCCTTTTGATTTATTTGTGTGTGGAAAATCAGTAGCAACGGATGTTGATAGATGTTTCGAAGTGCCAGGCATTGGAGGACGCCAGAAGAATTGAGTTGTTATGTATTGCTAAAAGGTTAAAACTTGCTATGGGCAAATCGACAATGAGGAGAGCACAGATGGAGAGTGTAATAGCTGAACATTATGTATCTGAGGGTGTGTTTAAAGTAGAGGAGTTGGAGGTGTTTCCTGAAAGTAAACCTAGTGAGCTTGAGCTCCAGTACAAGTGAGAAAAAATGAATGCGGAGGCTGCGGAAAGACAGAGGCAGAAAAAGAGAGGGCGGAAGCAGAAAGACAGAAGCTGTTCAAGCCGGAAAAGATAGAGAGATTGCAGCAAAGTGGTCGAGTGTTAGACTCTGGTGATAAGTTTAAGGCCAGCGGGCAAGTTAAATTGGTACCTCCATTTGACGAAGCATAGGTTGATAAATGCTTTCAGCATTTTGCGAAGGTTGCTCAAAGATTAAAGTGGCCAGAAGAGGGTTGTCCTGTTCTCTTACAAAGTGTAATTAAGGGGAAGGCTCAGCAAGCCTATTCTGCTTTGACAGTTGATGAAGCAGCTGATTATGACATAATGAATCAGGCTGTGCTCAAAGCTTACGAGTTGGTCCCAGAATCATACAGGCAAAAGTTTCGAAATTTGAGGAAGTCTGTGAACCAAACTTATATGGAACTTGCTTATGATACGTTTGTGCGTTTTGAACACTGGTGCACGTATAAAAATATAAATGATGATTTTAACAGCTTGAATGAGTTGGTTTTAATTGAAGAATTCAAAAGTTGCGTCCCTGATGACAGAAAGACATATTTAGATGAAAAGGATGCTGCCACTTTGCAGGAGTCTGCTAGATTAGCAGATGAGTTTGCTTTGACACAGAAGGTTAAGTTTATCCAGAATAAGTGCTTCCAAAGGAGTAGCAGGGATCACCAGGGTACACCAGAAAATAAAGCTGGGACTAGTGACAAGAGTAAGGATAAAGGAAAACAGTTGAAGGAGAACTATGCCGGACTTACTTGTTACTATTGTAAGAAAGCTGGTCATATGATGGCTAATCGTTGCCTGCTGGGGAAGAAAAATGAAAGTGAGGCAGTCCCGAATGCCTGTGATCAGTCTGTTGAAGCACCTGGAAACCCACAGGGTTCTGAACATTCTGCTGAGCCTCAGGTAGGGGCTGAGCGGTCTGACCCAGATAAGAAGAGAATTGATTATTTTATGTCAGATGGGATTGTATTTTGAAAGGAAGGGTCAACCCCGATCCCAATGAAAATTGTTTCAGAAACAGGGGCTTCTCAGTCACTTATATTAGACAGCATTCCAAAGTCTGGTGGTGAGACTGAAACTGGTGAGGTAAATCTTATTAAAGGCATTGGGGGCGGCATGGTGGCTGTGCCGTTGCTCAAGTTAACTTTACAGTCAGGGTTGGTTTCGGGACCTGTTGAGATCGGATTATGCTCCAGTTTACCGGTGGAAGATGTTACTTTGCTGTTAGGGAATGACCTGGCAGATGGTAACGTTGTTCCTGCAGTGCAGTTAACAACTAACCCAACCACTGACGACACACAGATGGATTTTAACATTTATCCTTCCTGCGTAGTAACTCGAGGTATGGCTAAAAAGTCTGCCGACGCAGACGGTTCTGTGCAGCATGATTCTGATACCCATGATAGCCAACATCGGGATTCAGGTCATGATGATTTGTCAGGGACTTTTCCGCCTTCATTGTTTCAACAGGATTTAGGTAGTAAGTCTGATGAGAAAGATTTATCCCTGTCAAGGAAGGAATTGATAGCAGAACAGAACCGACACCCTGAGCTTGAAGTTATAAAAGCAACAGCTCTCTCAGATGATGAGATTAAGAAAGTGCCAGTTGTGTATTATCACAACGATGGTGTGTTAATGAGGAAGTGGAGACCTGCTGCTATACCAGCGAGTGAGCAATAGGTAATTGTTCACCACGTTGAATTTGCTAAAGTTTAAAGGGCTGAAATTTTAACTTTGGCCCTCAGTATGCCCTTAGGTGGCCATTTTGAAGTGAATATAACTATATGCAGTCTTATGAAATAATTTTACTGGCCTACTTTGAGGAAATATGTAATATTTTGCAAACCTGTCACACTTGTCCAGTTGTGGGTAAACCCCACCAGGTCACCCCAGTGGCCCCACTCGGGTCCATATCTGCATTCGGTGATCCCTTTTCTAAAGTTATAGTGGATTGTGTTGGCCCATTGCCGACGCCTAAAGCTGGCCATCAGTAACTACGAAGTATCATGTGTACTGCATCCAGATTCCCAGAGGCAATACCTCTCAGAAATATTAAAGCTAAAACTGTGGCGAAGGCTCTTACCAAGTTGTTGTTTTTTTCACTTTTTCTGGATTGCCGAAAGAAATCCAGTCTGTTCAAGAAAGTAATTTTACACCTGGATTATTTCAGTAAGTAGGATATGAACTAGGAGCTGAACAAATAACATCACCTGCGTACCATGTGCAAACACAAGGGCGGTAGAAAGTTTTCATTCTACACTCAAAACAATGATTAAGACATACTGTGTTAAAAATGGAAAGACTGGGATGAAGGAATATATTTGCTTTTGTTCTCAGTAAGACAGTACAGGATCACTGGGCTTTAGTCCATTTAAACTTGTATTTGGTTGTAGACTGAGGGGACCTTTGACCTTGTTAAAGGAACAGTGGATTGATGGGGAGGTGCATGTTAACTTGTTAGACTATGTTTTGAAGTTCAAAAATAAACTACACCAGGCGTGTAGTCTAGTCAGACAAAACTTAAAGATTTGTCAAAACAAAATGAAGTGTTGGTTTGATAAGCGGGCTTGCAAAAGAAAATACCAGGTGTGGGATATCTTACCTTATCTCCAAGGTTGACGAATCCACTCCAGGTGAAACTCAATGGACCGTATGAAATAGGCTCTCAAATTAATGATGTGAATTATGTTATTAAAACACCCGACTGACGTAACTAACACAAGTTGTACACATAAATATGATAAAGCCTTATTTTGACAAACAGGCACCATCTGTGTGTGTTGCTGTCAAAACATATGAATCTGGTAACCCTGAGAATGAAACAATTGACTCGTCAGAGACTTTTCACAAGCCAAACATGGTCCCAGTTAGGATAATGAACTCGGTTGTTTTGGAAAACATTGATAACAGGTTGGCTCATCTGCAGCCAAAGCAACAACAATAGATGAAGGACTTAATTCTGAAGTTTAAGGATTTATTTCCCGATGTTCCCAGGCAAACCACAGTCGCAGTACATGATGTAGATATTGGTCAAGCCAAACCGATTAAACAACACCCATATCGCATGAACGTAGAAAAGTGTAAATTGGCAGAGCAAGACATTGAAAATAGGCTGGAAAATGGTATGATTAGTCATTCAGCATCAGATTGGAGCTCACCCTGCATTATTGTGCCCAGAACTGATGGTAGTGTTAGATTTTGCACTGATTATAAGAAGGTAAATGCAGCAACAAAAAGAGATGCCTACCCTATCCCTAGGGTGGATGATTGCATCGATAAATTTGGAAAAGCTAATTTTCCAATACTGATTGATCTGTTGAAAGGGTATTGGTGTGTTCCATTGATGCAGAGAGGTAAAGAAATTTCTGCGTTTGTGACACATTCTGGGTTGTATGAATACAGTGTTTTGCCGTTTGGAATGAAAAATGGTCCAGGATCATTCCAGAGAACGTTTGATTCTGTAAATCTAGGGTTAGAACCCACAGATGCCTATATTGATGACTTAGTCACAGGGAGTAACACTTGGGAAGAGCATATCTCTGCAGCAGAGAAGCTGTTTGACAGGCTTTCCCAGGCCAGCCTTACGTTTAGCTAAGAGTGAATTTTGCCATGCCACTGTGACTTATCTTGTTTATGTTGTCGGTCAAAGAAGTTTGGCTCCTGTTCAGGCAAAAGTCCAGGCAATTTCTCAAGTTCCTATTCTCACTGGTAAGAAGGCTGTTAGAAGGTTCCTGGGAATGGTTGGATGAAGTTCAGCAAGAACTTCACTCGTCCTCTGACTAATCTCCTGAAGAAGGGTGAAAAGTTTGTTTGGACCGTGACTTGTCAGGAGGCATTTGATGGATTGAAAGCCATTTTTATGTCATTAGCCTGTGCTCAGGGCACCTGACTTTACAAAGCCGTTTTCTATAGCTGTGGATGCCAGTGATGAAGCTGCCGGGGCAGTGTTATTACAGAAAGATGATGATGATGTTGAACATCCTGTATCTTACTTTTCGCGAAAATTCAACGAGCAGCAAATAAATTATTCCACCTTACCGGGCTCACTTTTGACATATAAGAAAAACTTGGACAGATATATGGATGAGAGGGGTTTGGGTTGATATGGCCCAGGTTCAGGTCAGTGGGATTAGGCAGAGAAATGGTTCGGCACAGCCACGAAGGGCCAAAAGGCCTGTTTCTGTGCTGTAATGTTCTATGGTTCTTAGATAAAGAGTTGTTGTCACTCACCTTGACTTAGGGGCATTTTGATGTCGATGTTTGTCCTGAGAAGAAACCTCTGGTAGTTTATACTGAGCGTAATATGTTGGTGTTTTGATTCAGGTAAAGGGCAAAACCAGATGATTGTTAAACTAGAGTCTGATTTTACAAGAATATGGTATTGTGATAATGCATATGAAAAGCACGGACAATATCATTGCCGATTGTCTTTCCAGATGCTGAGCTTACAGTTTTAATAGTGAAGCAGAATCTGGTATTTGTATACGATTCTGCAATGTGTTCCATGGTAACCGTACATTCATTATTTTACATACTGCAGCTTGCAGTTAAAACTTTTCTCTTTTAGAACAAAAATAAATTTTTTGGGTGAGGGAAAGTGTTATGAATTCCGAGGTTTCGTTTGCTGTGGACTGTCACTTTAAGAGAGAGCCTGAGTGAGGTGGGGACTAACAATGACGTCAGCCGCTGACTTTCTCAGCTGACTTTTGATTTTTACAGAGAGTGAGAGAGCTCAAGGAGGCGGGACGGTCTGACTTGCAGATTGTTTTCATTACTCCCAGTTTGTTTAGTTTTAAGCGAGGACACAGACACAGTCAGAAGGAGACAAAGAAAGAGAACAAAAGGATTTAGACAAGGAAACTAATGGCCAAGGGTCACTGTTTGGAACTCTCCTGTGCCCACAAGGGTGGTTTGATTATCGATCCAGTGCACACCGAATGTGTGCCTGTCAACAGGAATAATCCACAGGAGTGGATTTTGTTTGCTGAATCCTGTGGAGACCACTTTTGTGTTAACCCTTGCCTGGGTATGTGGTGTGGTGATTCACTTGAAGACGATATCCCTGTGACAAACACGAGGTCCTCTGAAATTCAAACAACAACACACACAAAATGCTGCTGGAACACAGCAGGCCAGGCAGCATCTATAGGGAGAAGCTCTGTCGACTTTTCGGGCCGAGACCCTTTGACAGGACTAAACGAAAGGAAAGATAGTAAGAGATTTGAAAGTAGTGGGGAGAGGGGGAAATGCGAAATGATAGGAGAAGACCGGAGGTGGTTCGATGAAGCTAAAAGCTGTAAAGGTGATTGGTGAAAGTGATACAGAGCTGGAGAAGGGAAAGGATCATGGGGCAGGAGGCCTCGGGAGAAAGAAAGGTGGCGGGGCAGATGGAGAACCGGTAATCAACTAAATATGTCAGGATTGGGGTAAGAAGGGGAGGAGGAGCATGAACGGAAGTTAGACATTTTAATTACACGTCCCATTCCCATTCTGATATGTCTATCCATAACCTCCTCTATTGTCAAAATGAATCCAAACTCAGTTTGAAGGAACAACACCTTATATGCCGGCTGGGTAGCCTCCAACCTGATGCCATCAACATTGACTTCTCTAACTTCCGTTAATGCCCCTCCTCCCCTTCTTACCCCATCCCTGATATATTTAGTTGTTTGAATGTACATTTCCCTCTGGTACGCAGTTCACACCAGGGAGAGGCCGTTCTCCTGCTCCGTGTGCGGGAAGCGATTCACTTGGCCATCTCAACTGAAGGTACATCAGAGAGTTCACACTGGGGAGAAGCCGTTCACCTGCTCAGACTGTGGGAATGG
>NW_026779148.1:0-5000 GCF_030144855.1 Hypanus sabinus | reverse complement strand
ACTTTTTCTTCTACCCTCATTTTACACCCCTCTGTCTCTCTGCACTTGTTCCCATACCCCTGCCACATTAGTTTAAATCCTCGTGAACAGCAGTAGCAAATGCTCCCCCTATGACATTAGTTCCAGTCCAACCCTGGCGCAGACATACCGGTCCCACCTCCCCCAAATCAGGTTCCAATGCCCCAGAAATTTGAATCCCTCCCCCTTGCACCAGTTTTCAAGCCACGTATTCATCTGGAATATCCTCCTATTTCTACTCTGACGAACAGGTTTTTGATGTTATCAAGGGCAAATCATGCTTGACTAATCTGTTGGAGTTTTTTGAGGGTGTAACAAGGATGTTAGACGAGGGTAAGCCAGTGGATGTAGTGTACCTAGATTTTCAGAAGGCATTCGATAAAGTGCCACCTAGGAGATTGGTGAGTAAAATCAGAGCTCATGGCATTGAGGGCAGGGTTTCAACATGGATAGAAAACTGGTTGGCAGATAGAAAGCAAAGGGTAGCAGTGAATAGGTGTTTCTCGGACTGGCTGGAGGTGACTAGTGGGGTACCACAGGGCTCTGTATTGGGACCACAGCTCTTTACGATTTATGTCAACGATTTAGATGAGGGCATTGAAAACTATATCAGCAAGTTTGCTGACGATACGAAACTGGGTGGCAGTGTGACATGCGAAGAGGACGTTAGGAGAATACAGGGAGACTTGGATAGGCTGGGTGAGTGGGCAGATACTTGGCAGATGCCATTCAATGTGAATAAATGTGAAGTTATCCACTTTGGAAGCAGGAACAAGAGGGCAGAGTATTGTCCGAACGGTGTAGAGTTAGGTAAGGGAGAAATGCAAAGAGACCTAGGAGTCCTAGTTCAACAGTCAATGAAGATGAATGTGCAAGTGCAACAGGCAGTGAAGAAGGCAAATGGAATGTTGGCCTTTATTACAAGGGGAATTGAATACAAGAGCAAGGATGTCCTTTTGCATTTGTACAGGGCCCTGGTGAGACCACACCTGGAATATTGTGTACAGTTTTGGTCTCCAGTTTTAAGGAAGGACATTCTGGCAATTGAGGAAGTGCAGCGTAGATTCACTAGGGTGATTCCTGAGATGGCAGGGCTGTCTTACGCAGAGAGATTGGAGAGATTGGGCTTGTACACGCTGGAATTGAGGAGATTGAGAGGGGATCTGATTGAAACGTTTAAGATAATTAAAGGATTTGATAGGATTGAAGCAGGAAATATGTTCCAGATGTTGGGAGAGTCCAGTACCAGAGGGCATGGATTGAGAATAAGAGGTCAGTTATTTAAAACAGAGTTGAGGAAGAGCTTCTTGTCCCAGAGAGTTGTGGAGGTGTGGAATGCACTGCCTCGGAAGACGGTGGAGGCCAATTCTCTGGATGCTTTCAAGAAGGAGCTAGATAGATATCTGATTGATAGGGGAATCAAAGGATATGAGGACAAGGCAGCGACTGGGTATTGATAGTGAATGATCAGCCATGATCTCAGAATGGCGGTGCAGAATCGAGGGGCCGAATGGTCTACTTCTGCACCTATTGTCTAAAACCACTATCTTTATTCGTATCTACTTACAATATAATAACTTAAGCAAGATAAGTGTGTATATGTATGTGTACATAGAACTCCCAAAATATTGAGCTCGGTTTTGGATGGTGGGGTGGGGGGGGGGGTGTTTGGATCAATGCTTAGAATCTTGAGATGGCAAAGTGTGAAAGTTCAGTTCATTCACGGAATAAGGGATGGGAGAGAGATATTTGTAATCCAGGGCAAATACAGAGAGAAGGCAATTACATTGAATTCCATAGGTACCACGGTGGTAAAATGAGATAACAGTCGCCGTAGATTTTACCCGTCGCCGTTCCAAATCCACGTACGAATGATCACCGAAAGTGACTTGTCACAGGGATCAGCAACACACACAAAATACTGGTAGAACACAGCAGTCCATGCAGCACCTATAGGGAGAAGCGCTCTCGATGGTTCGGGCCGAGACCCTTCGTCAGGACTAACCGAAAGAAAAGAGATTTGAAAGTAGTGGGGGAGAGGGGGAAATGCGAAATGATGGAAGACCGGAGGGGGTGGGATGAAGCTAAAAGCTGGAAAGGTGACTGGCGAAACTGATACGGAGCTGGAGAAGGGAAAGGATCATGGGACGGGAGGCCTCGGGAGTAGGAAAGGAGGGGGTATCACCAGAGGGAGATGGAAAACAGGCAAACAACTAAATATGTCCGGGATGGGGTAAGAAGGGGAGGAGGAGCATTAACGGAAGTTAGAGAAGACAATATTCATGCCATCAGGTTGGAGGCTACCCAGCCGGTAGATAAAGTATTATTCCTTCAACCTGAGTTTGGATTCATTTTGACAATATAGGAAGCCATGGATAGACATATCAGAATGGGAATGGGACGTGTAATTAAAATGTCTAACTTCCGTTAATGCCCCTTCTCCCCTTCTTACCCCATCCCTGACATACTTAGTTGTTTACCTGTTCTCCATCTACCCCCGTCCTTCCTTTCTCCTGAGGCCGACCGTCCCATGATCCTTTCCCTTCTCCATCTCTGTATCACTTTCGCCAATCACCTTTCCAGCTCTTAGCTTCATCCCACCACCTCTGGTCTTCTCCGATCATTTCGCATTTCCCCTCCCCCCAACTAGTTTCAAATCTCTTAATATCTTTCCTTTCGGTTAGTCCTGACGAAGTGTCTCGGCCCGAAACGTTGACATCGCTTCTCCCTATAGATGCTGCCTGGCCTGCTGTGTTCTACCAGCATGTTGTGTGTGTTGTTGTTTGAAGTTCAGATTTCCTCGTGTTTGCTTTTAGGGAAATCTTCTTCTAGTGAATCACCACACCACATACCCAAGCAAGGTTTAATACATAAGTGATCTCCACAGGATTCCCCAAACAGTTCCAAGCCTCATCAAGGTCGTTCTTGTGTGTGGCAATGGCAGTCACGGGGTACAAATCATGACTCTGATTTCGAATTATTTCATTTAACCTGATCAGGAGCCCTCCGTGCCTTTGCGAGAAGTTGAAATCCCAACAGACTCTGTTACTGACCCCACTTCTGCACCCTCATGTGGGCTTTTCCATTTACATTCCGCACTTAGCTGGCAATGCCCCGTATTTCCTACTTTCGAATCCATTATTACAGTCTCCTCAACGATGAGCAAAATAACACGAAAATATTCGCGATACAGACATTGGCCATTCTACCAATCTGGACCGCTCCGCCATTCCATTATGACTCGTTTATTATCCATTTCAAGACTGTTTTCCTGGATTCTCCTCGTCGTCTTTAATCGTGCAAACTGCGCCTGAAGTATAACTAATATCCTGGGCTGCACAGCCAAAGAATTCCACAGATTCACTGCGTTCTGGCTGAAGAAATTTTCTCCATCTGTGCTCTAATTGGATGTCCTTCGATTCTGAGGCGTTGATCTCTGGTCCTAGACTATCCCACTGTAGGAAACGTCCTTTCAAAATCCTCTGTATCGGGAGGTTTCAATGTTCGGTAGTTTGCCACGAGATCTCCCTTCATACTGCTAAACTCACCGTGAGTTAATCAGTCTGATGGCCTGGTGGAAGAAGCTGCCCCGGAGCCTGTTGGTCCGGGCTTTGATGCTGCCGAATGGTAGCAGCCGGAACAGTTTGTGGTTGGGGTGCCTCTGTTCCCCAATGATCCTTTGGACGCGTTTTTTCACCTGTGTTTGTAAATGTCCTGAGCCTTGCCAAGTTCACAACTACAGATGTGCCGGGCTGTCCGCACCACACTCTGCAGAATCCTGCGAGTAAGGGAGGTACAGTTCGCATGCCAGGTAGTGATGCAGCCAGTCAAGATGCTCTCAATTTTGCCCCTTTCGAAATTTCTTAGGATTTAGGGGCCCATACCAAATTTCCTCAACCGTCTGAGCTAAAAAAAAGCGCCGTTGTGCCTTTTTCACAACACACCTGGTGTGCACAGACCACGTGAGTTCCCCGGTGATGTGGATGCCGAGGAACTTAAAGCTGTTAACCCTCTCGACCCCAGATCCAATAATGTCAACAGGGATTATCCCAGCTCCATTTCTCCTGTAATCCTCAACCAGCTTCTTTGCTTTTGCAACATTGAGGGTGAGCTAGTTTCCTTGCAACCACACTGTCAGGGAGATGACTTCTTCCCTGGAGGCCACCTCGTTATTGTTTAAGTCCAATCCATTTAGCGTCGTCAGCAAATTTAATTAGCAGATTAGATCAGTGGGTAGCGAAACAATCATGGGTATACGGGGAGTAAAGGAGGGGGCTTAGTACACAGCCGTAAGGGGCTCATGTGTTGAGAGTCAGAGGGGTGGAGATGATGGAGCCCACTCTTGTGAATTGTGAAGTTATACATTTTAACATTATTGAAATTATAAAGCGAAAATTCTTTTAACTTGTTTCTTGTTTTCCTCATGTTTTCCTCATCATTACTGTAAACGGCCGTGCTGCAAACCTGCTTTAGCAAGGTTAACTTATATTTACAGTTTGAAAATACTCTCAGGCCAATAGGAAATGTGTCCCGATATGTTGTCAGATTAGAGACAAGTTGGGCCGATGAAGAACTACATCGCATCTGTACTGTAGGATTCGATGTTTGCTGAAACTGGAAAGCTTCAGCCAGACAGAGAAAGGGCAATTATTCTCCCAGCAACATACTGGTATAGAAGATAAACCAGAACTTTAAATAAAGGGAAAACGCCGAACGAGAAGGAAAGAGAATGGACGTCGGGATTGGCAGACACGGCCAGGTCACTAGGAAGGTTTAGAAAATGGACACTTCGACAGTGGATCTGCGTGTTTTCAATACCGGGCATCAGGGTGATATAACGTACAAGGTAAAATACATTTTACAGGACGGAAATTACCAAGCAATCCAATCTATACTTGGATTTTTTTTCCCTCAGAAATAAAGGCATAACTGCTGGGAACAGCAACACTTTCAGGCAGTTCAATTCACTAATATGCTTTCAC